>NC_087177.1:17196908-17496908 GCF_035594125.1 Scylla paramamosain
TATTATTAATTTGTTACCATCATACTTATTAGTTGTTTATTTTTATTTATGAACTATTTATGAATTTTTATTTATCTATTTATTTATTTATTTATTTATTATTTTACAGAAAGCAGACATTGCTTTGGGTACTTGCTCCATAACTGCTGACAGACTTCAAGTAGTTGACTTCACCGAGTTTTTTAATGTCATTCCCTCAACAATAGCAAGTGCTGAACCTGATATAGTTCAGTCAGCCATTCTTGTTTTCAATGTCTTCTCTACGAAGGTAAGAAAATATTCCATATCCCATTCAAAAGCTCAATTCTCTCTCTCTCTCTCTCTCTCTCTCTCTCTCTCTCTCTCTCTCTCTCTCTCTCTTATGTGTGTGTGTGTGTGTGTGTGTGTGTGTGTGTGTGTGTATGTCAGAGAGAGAGAGAGAGAGAGAGAGAGAGAGAGAGAGAGAGAGAGATTATATATATATATATATATATATATATATATATATATATATATATATATATATATATATATATATATATATATATATATATATATATATATATATATATATATATATATATATATGCTGCAGTCTCAGCTCTGAAAATGAAAGGGGGGAAGGTAAATTAATATTTGTCCTAATATCTCAACTAACCTTTAATTACAAGTTAGAGTTTACGCAGGAACTACACCAGTTATATATTCCCCAAGTACGTCAGGTACTTTCACAATTCTTCAAAGTCTAACTCTAGGTTACGGAGAGTTAAGGCTAGGGTTCTCATAGTCGGGTAAGCCATAAACGCAATTCAAATAAATTAAAATTATTTATTAACCAGTAAATAAACATTTCACACGCGGGCAATAAAAGACAGTAACTAAACCACATAATGCTTGTTAGTAAAACTTCAAGTAACTCTGCATTGACAAACTAATAAGTCTTCACGTTATTATTCATTGTACGTTAGCGCGTCTTTATCAACAAGACTAAGTCACTCAGTAAAGCATCACTTTTCATCAAACACATAAAACACATAAATGCACACATAAAATAATCCCACAATATAATAATCATACACAACACGTAAAATTAAAGACAGAATGTGTGGTCACTGCATGCGAAGTGCCACAGAAAATATCGTCACTCATTAAAATCCAGCATGAAATCAACACATGAAACACAATATGAAATAAATGAAAACCACAGTATATTGAACACAGCATATATAAAGTCGAGACACAAAAGCCACTTCGACTTCGGGGAATTCTCTACGTATTACTTACGGTCAGGGAGAGGCAGAGAACGACTGGTAGTCTCATGGTGGAGCAAGGAAAATTCTCTAAGTGTTACTTACGGTCAGGGAGAGGCAGAGAGCGACTGGTAGTCTCATGGTGGAGCAAGACTGAGTTGCACCTGTTAAAAAAATAAGGGCACCACCTATATCATGGCGCCTGGAGAGCTACGTGTGTCGTTCTGTGCTTCTTCTTTATATATAATTTCTATCTGCTTACCTCCACGCGGCAACGAGATTACATACATACACGGCTACAAACATAGGCATGCTTAAGGTCTATAATCCGACTGGTTAGTACACTCACCTCTTCCTTTAAAACACACGAACACCAGAATGTTCGCTTGTCTACTTTTCGCCACAAAAAGCTTATGGTTCGTTTTACCCTGAGGGCACACTGGATACCCACTCCTATACACAGATATTTAAAGTTTCTTATGTCCGTCTAGCGCGCACAACATATGGGTCACAAGCGGTGAGGTGTTGTGGTTTACGCGCGTAAGATTAATCATGGTAATTACAAAGCTTTTAGTGGGGCCTAGCTCGTACTAGTTCTCTGCTACGTCAGCAACACCTGCACTTTCGTAGCGTTCGCGAGCAAGGGGGACTTTGGGAGCAGTGTTTTGAACTGGGTCGTGGACAGGCGGCGGGGCCTCACGAGGAGCCGCGCTGGGGGCATTGCTTTTAGCGGCGTGGGAGTCGGCGTCGGGGGCGGGCAATGCTATAGGCATGTGTGCCGTGGCTACGACACACCCCCTCCCCCAAGATAACGTGTGGTATAGGTCCATTCTTCCGGTGTGAGGACATAGCCAGAACTATCATCAATGGCAGACTTCCGGCACCACGATCTGTATATATGGACACTTACCAGAATGGTAAGGAAGGGTTCGTCTTGTTACCCACTATCTTATTATTCATCAATGACCTTCTATACCAAACTTCTTATCCTATCCACTCCTACGCTGATGATACCACCCTGCACTTTTCCACGTCTTTTCATAGACGTCGAAGCATTTCACGCAGGGAAGCCACAGAATACCTGACTTCTGATCTTTCTAAAATTTCTGATTAGGGCAGAACAAACTTGGTATTGTTCAATGCCTCAAAAACTCAATTCCTCCATGTATCAACTCAAAACAACCTTCCAGACAGCTATCCCTTCTTCTTCAATGACACTCAACTGTCCCCCTCTTCTACACTGAACATCCTCGGTCTGTCCTTTACTTATAATCTGAACTGGAAATTTCACATCTCATCTCTAGCTAAAACAGCTTCTATGAAGTTAGGAGTTCTGAGACATCTCCACCAGTTTTTTTTTTTCACCCCCCTCCCAAGCTGCTAACTCTGTACAAGGGGCTTATCCATCCATGTATGGAGTATGCTTCACATGTCTAGGGGGAGTTCAATCATACCGCTCTTCTGGACAGGGTGGAATCAAAAGCTTCTTGTTTCATGAACTTCTTTCCTCTAACTGATTGTCTTCAGCCTCTCTCTCATCGCCGCAATGTTGCATCTGTAGGTGTCTTTTACCGCTATTTTCATACTTACTGTTCTTCTGATCTTGGTAACTGCATGCCTCCCCTCTTCCCGCAGCTACATTGCACAAGACTTTCTTTCTCTCACTGCTATTCTTTCAACCTCTCTAACGAAAGAGTTAACCAATATTCTCAATCATTTATCCCTTTTTCTGGTAAACTGGAACTCCCCGTCAGCTTCAGTATTTTCACCTTCTTATGACTTGAATTCCTTCAAGAGGGAGGTTTCACGTCACTTATCCCTCAATTTTTGACTACCGTTTTGGACCCTGTTGTGGGACTGGCATCTCAGTGGGCTTTTTTTTTATTGGATTTTTGTTGCCCTTGGCCAGTGTCTCTCCTACATAAAATAAAACAAAAATTACAATATTTTATTTCCTATATTCTGTAGGTCTTTCCATGACAAAGGAATATTCAGGAGGTCTAGTATTATATCTGAGCGAGCGCCGAGGAGGTAGATACTACTCTTCGTCATTGTGCCACTTCCATCATCTACAATTAGCTTCAGAGCCTTGATCATCATCATTATTATTATCATCATTGATTTCCTCATCAGCATCATCTGAGTGCTCTATGACATGGAACAATATTTAATGGCACCTAATTTCATCCCTGACCAGAATGCAAATTTATTACATCTAACTAGCGTTGCGCTAACACCTCTGTAGACTGCCGGACCCCCGAAATGTGCCAGTGCAATAGCAGCTCCATAACTTTTAGGGACTACAACATACTTCTGTTCCTTATCATAGTTGTTTCTGTGTTGCACATACATAATGGCTCCTTCGATATGTATGTCCTTTATGGGGTACCCCTTTATTTTCTTTATTCCTTTGTCATTCTATCCCTTGTCGTCTACTATTATTTTCTTTATCTCCTGTATAACTGAGTCCTCATTTGGCCTCTTTAAAAGCTCCTCAGTACTCCACATGTGGAATTTCTCTAACTTCTTTTATCCTCCAGTACTGCTTCTGTTAGTATTCTCTTAATTTATACCTCTGTCATCTCTAATAACATTAGCATCACTCACGACTGCTATGACAAGGCCTTCTGTCTCTTCTTCTAACGTATCTGTCTCCTGGCGCCTCATGTGCAATAAATTATATATATATATATATATATATATATATATATATATATATATATATATATATATATATATATATATATATATATATATATATATATATATTCATCATTCATATATTTCATACAACGTGACCACGTGGTCAACTTCAGTCTGTTTTAACCTTTCTCCTCTCTATCGCTCTCTCACAGGATTACCACACCTTCTCTATATTCTCTACATTGCCCCTGTCGTTCCTCCTAGGTCACTGGCCAGAATAAGAAGCTCTGTGATTGGCTCCTAAACTTCATTTCTGGGCACCCGATCTCAGATCCTGTATCATAATTCCTTTTGTCTCACATAATAGAGCCTGTGCAGTCCAGAGTTTACATCATTCCAGAGAGAGAGCACATCAGTTCATCAGCCAGTTCACAGAGAGTTCACAGTCAGTCTTCAGAGGGAGAGAATCGAGTATCATCACATCTGTCATAATCTGTGTCTCGTATCAAGAAGATATCTTGTGTTTACTCGCACAATCAACCATAATCTAAACCACTACCCACGACCTCCATGCTACCAACAATATCCAGCTACTACCAGGTCTTCAAGAGGAATCACCACCATACCAAGGATCTCATCGAACACTGGTGACCAAAACAGTGGTGGGCAACTTCGTCATCGATAGTTTTTCGTCATCGATACAATGGTGGCAATGGTGTTGTGCGATCGAAGAACACATGAACTCTCGCCTCTCTCAAAAAATCCAGTACACACTGTCCCACGACTATCACGCCACCTTCGCAGGCAAGTTGCGAGGTGTTATCATTAATCATTTCGACGACATCGTAGGTGTATCGCTCTCGACGTGGCAAGTTGTGATCTGATCTTGCTTGTCCCTCACCACGCTTTAATCCTGAGTCAGCACACGCCATGTGCTCTCCGCCGCTCCTGCCTCATCACTCCGTTGCCATACCTGTCATATTGCCGCTCCTCTTCGTTTCGACATTTCGCCGTTCCTGCTTTTTCCTGAGGTGTGGGTGTCCCTTGGTTTCTTCCCCAAGCCACTCCACCACCCACCACACTCGTGGTCTCGCCTCATCTGGTCTGGGCCGCGGTACACTCTGGGTCTCCTGCCAGTCCCCAGTCCCCTTCACCGGACTTGCCCAAGGTCATATCTCCATGTCTGCTCTCAGCCGCGGTCTTAACAGTCATCTGCCGTCACCTTCATTGCCGCCAAATCTAAGTATTCCATCTGCTTCTTGTTATTCTTGTCTTTTCACTCTTCCTTCTGATATTAAGTGGTATCTGCCTGTCTGTCTATCTATCAATGTATCTGTCTACCTATCAATCTGTCTGTCTCTCTGTCTGTCTGTATGTATGTATGTATGTCTGCCTATCCATCTCCTGTCTATCTATCTATCATTGTATATATTATTCCCTTCTGTCTCTCATTATTATCTGTGACAATTATTATTCTGTGACAATTATTATCTGACAATTATTATTGTCTGTGTTATCATATTGTATGCTATTCTGTGTTATCATATTGTGTGCTATTCTGTGTGTTTTATGTTTCTGTGTTACTCATTGATTATCTGTGCGATTCACCTTGCTTATGAAAACATGGTCATAGTCTGCACTATCTGTATCACTTCCTGCCACAATGTATACTGACAACCGCGACACCTCATATCACCTATATTCATGGATCTCATTAACTTCCAGATTTTTCTGGAGCTGGCACAGAAACTGTTCATCAATTCATTCAGAGGATTGAGGAGGAATGTACTGCATCAGTCTCAACAATTACTATTATTATAAATATGTATATTCACTATTTCATATATTCATCCCACGTGTATCATGGCCAGCCAGTCCCTTCTCCACGTCTCAAGGGAATTTCACACCCACTTCCGGTCTTTAGGGATAACACCTGCGTACATATGTTCGTCTTCCTTCCTGGTCATTTTTTCCCCTTCTCTATCTCAAGGGAATTTCACACCCACTTCCAGTCTTTAGGGATAACTATTTGCGATCCATTTAGCACAGATAAATACAGCCTGCATGGTAGTGAGCTCTCGATTCCAGTTCAGTCCCAGTCAGAGTCGGACTCATTCAGTAACCCAGTCACGAGTATTAAGTCTCGGTCTCTCACTCAGTATCACTCACAGTCACAGCCAGTCTTGAGAGATGCTGGTCAGTTATCACTCATATCACTTCAGAGAGAGAGAGAGAGAGAGAGAGAGAGAGAGAGAGAGAGAGAGAGAGAGAGAGAGAGAGAGAGAGAGAGACAATCAATCGTCATGTTACAATTTCGTCTCTAGTGCAGTGTTTATTATCTAACTACTAATCAAGAAGAATTCTCATCATCATGTCTTCTTCGCACAAACCGAAACAGTGGTGGCAAAGCGGTGTGCGATCGAAGACACACGAAGACTCATAAGTATACACCGAGACAAAAATATCACGCACTATCGAGGTACGTGCGACGCTGATAAGCCATGTGCTCTCTGTCTCTCTCTCTTGGTCGCTCCCACGTGCTCCCATGTGACTCGTCCCTGCAGCCGTGCTGGTCTTGATCTTGATCGTCGTTCCTGCTTCCCTCCCGAGGAGTGGGTGTCCCTTGTTTCTTCCCCCGAGCCATCCCAGTGCTCACAGACTTGGCTCCTTCCCCGAGCCACCCCCACCCACCACCCTCTCCACCAGTGCTCACGGCCAATTCTCATCGCTTTTCTTCTGAGCCTCATCAGTTTCACTGCCCAGACCCGTCCGAGGTCATCTCCTCCCGTCTCCCGCAGCTGCGTTCCTGCAATCATTTGGTGTCACTTCCTGGCCAACATTTAAGTATCAAATCCGATTCAGATTATTCTTGCCTCCCACTCTTTTTTCTGCTGTCATTAAGTGATGCCTATCTGTCTGTTTATCTACTTGTCTGTCTCTCTGTCTGTCTGTCTGTCTATCTGTCTGTCTATCCGTTTCCTGTCGTCTGTCTGTCTGTCTGTCTGTCTGTCTGTCTGTCTCTCTAACGGTGTTTATATCATTCGCTTCTATCTTTCATTATTATTGTTGTTGGCTGTATTATTATTTTGTGTATTATCGTGTGTTATATTGTGTGCTGTGTTACCGTATTATGTCTTTTTATATTTATGTGCCTATTGTTCTTTAATTATCTGTACACTTTACGTCGCTCATGCAAACACGCTCACAGTCTGCACTCTCTCCTTCATTACCTGCCACAATGTCCACTGAAACCACCGTTACTCCTCATATCAACTTCATACCCGAATCTCATCACTTTCCTAATTTTTCTGGTACTGGCACAGAGACTGTTCATCAATTTATTCAAAGAATTGAGGAGGAATGCACTCGACGTGCAACCACATTTGATAAGGAAAAAATCTCCATCTTAAAATCACGCATCTGTTATGAGCCTTAGAGTCTCACTGGCTTGCTGGTCAAGTCCGACAGATTTTGTTTCTCTCACCACCTATGATGACTTCACCTCAGAAATAATTTCCAGAGTCATTCCAAGCTTGGAGCCACTCATTCTCTTCTCAAATTCTCCAAATCTATCTCAGAGCACGTCCTCTTATTCATTAATCCTTACCAGGTAGAAAACAGTGTGTGTGTGTAGGAAGGACACTGGCCAAGGGCAAAAAAAATCTAGTAAAAAAAATGCCCACTAAAATGCCAGTCCCATAAAAGGGTCAAAGCAGTGGTCAAAAATTGATGAATGAGTGTCTTGAAACCTCCCTCTTGAAGGAATTCAAGTCATAGGAAGGTGGAAATACAGAAGCAGGCAGGCAATTCCAGAGTTTACCAGAGAAAGGGATGAATGATTGAGAATACTGGTTAACTCTTGCGTTAGAGAGGTGGACAGAATAGGGGTGAGAGAAAGAAGAAAGTCTTGTGCAGCGAGGCCGCGGGAGGAGGGGAGGCATGCAGTTAGCAAGATCAGAAGAGCAGTTAGCATGAAAATAGCGGTAGAAGACAGCTAGATATGCAACATTGCGACGGTGAGAGAGAGGCTGAAGACAGTCAGTTAGAGGAGAGAAGTTGATGAGATGAAAAGCTTTTGATTCCACCCTGTCTAGAAGAGCAGTATGAGTGGAACCCCCCCAGACATGTGAAGCATACTCCATACATGGACGGATAAGGCCCTTGTACAGCTGAGGGGGTGAGAAAAACTGGCGGAGACGTCTCAGAACGCCTAACTTCATAGAAGCTGTTTTAGCTAGAGATGAGATGTGAAATTTCCAGTTCAGATTATAAGTAAAGGACAGACCGAGGATGTTCAGCGTAGAAGAGGGGGACAGTTGAGTGTCATCGGAGAAGAGGGGATAGTTGTCTGGAAGGTTGTGTCGAGTTGATAGATGGAAGAATTGAGTTTTTGAGGCATTGAACAATACAAAGTTTGCTCTGCCCCAATCAGAAATTTTAGAAAGATCAGAAGTCAAGCGTTCTGTGGCTTCCCTGCGTGATATGTTTACCTCCTGAAGGGTTGGACGTCTATGAAAAGACGTGGAAAAGTGCAGGTTGGTATCATCAGCGTAGGAGTGGATAGGACAAGAAGTTTGGTTTAGAAGATCATTAATGAATAATAAGAAGAGAGTGGGTGACAGGACAGAACCCTGAGGAACACCACTGTTAATAGATTTAGAAGAACAGTGACCGTCTACCACAGCAGCAATAGAACGGTCAGAAAGGAAACTTGAGATGAAGTTACAGAGAGAAGGATAGAAACCGTAAGAGGGTAGTTTGGAAATCAAAGCTTTGTGCCAGGCTCTATTAAAAGCTTTTGATATGTCTAAGGCAACACCAAAAGTTTCACAAAAATCTCTAAAAGAGGATGACCAAGACTCAGTAAGGAAGGCCAGAAGATCACCAGTAGAGCGGCCTTGACGGAAGCCATACTGGCGATCAGATAGAAGGTTGTGAAGTGATAGATGTTTAAGAATCTTCCTGTTGAGGATAGATTAAAAAACTTCAGATAGGCAGGAAATTAAGGCAATAGAACGGTAGTTTGAAGGATTAGAACGGTTACCCTTTTTAGGAACAGGTTGAATGTTGGCAAACTTTCATCAAGAAGGAATGGTAGATGTTGACAGACAGAGCTGAAAGAGTTTGACTAGGCAAGGTGCAAGCACGGAGGCACAGTTTCAGAGAACTATAGGAGGGACCCCATCAGGTCCATAAGTCTTCCGAGGGTTTAGAGCATGGAAAACATCATTGGGAAGAATTTTAATACGTGGCATGAAGTAGTCAGAGGGTGGAGGAGAGGGAGGAACAAGCCCAGAATCGTCCAATGTAGAGTTTTTAGCAAAGGTTTGAGCGAAGAGTTCAGCTTTAGAAATAGATGTGATAGCAGTGGTGCCATCTGGTTGAAATAGAGGAGGGAAAGAAGAACAAGCAAAGTTATTGGAGATATTTTTGCCTAGATGCCAGAAATCAGGAGGGGAGTTAGATCTTGAAAGGTTTTGACATTTTCTGTTAATGAAGGAGTTTTTGGCTAGTTGGAGAACAGACTTGGCATGGTTCCGGGCAGAAATATAAAGTGCATAAGATTCTGGTGATGGAAGGCTTAAGTACCTTTTGTGGGCCACCTCTCTATCATGTATAGCACGAGAACAAGCTGTGTTAAACCAAAGTTTAGAAGGTTTAGGACGAGAAAAAGAGTGATGAATGTACGCCTCCATGTCAGACACTATCATCTCTGTTATGCGCTCAGCACAAAAAGACGGGTCTCTGACACGGAAGGAGTAGTCATTCCTAGGAAAATCAGCAAAATACCTCCTCAGGCCCCCCCAACAAGCAGAGGCAAAACGCCAGAGGCACCTTCGCTTAGGGGGATCCTGAGGAGGGATTGGAGCGATAGGACAACATAAAGATATGAGATTGTGATCGGAGGAGCCCAACGGAGAAGAAAGGGTGACAGCATAAGCAGAAGTATTAGAGGTCAGGAAAAGGTCAAGAATGTTGGGCGTATCTCCAAGACGGTCAGGAATACGAGTAGGGTGTTGCACCAATTGCTCTAGGTCATGGAGGATAGCAAAGTTGTAGGCTAGTTCACCAGGATGGTCAGTGAAGGAAGAGGAAAGCCAAAGCTGGTGGTGAACATTCAAGTCTCCAAGAATGGAGATCTCTGCAAAAGGGAAGAGGGTCAGAATGTGCTCCACTTTGGAAGTTAAGTAGTCAAAGAATTTCTAATAATCAGAGGAGTTAGGTGAGAAGTATACAGCACAGATAAATTTAGTATGAGAGTGACTCTGTAGTCGTAGCCAGATGGTGAAAAACTCGGAAGATTCAAGAGCGTGGGTACGAGAGCAGGTTAAGTCACTGCGCACATAAACGCAGCATCCAGCTTTGGATCGTAAATGAGGATAGAGAAAGTAGGAGGGAACAGGAAAGGGGCTACTGTCAGTTGCCTCAGACACCTGAGTTTCAGTGAGAAAAAGAAGATGAGGTTTAGAAGATGAGAGGTGGTGTTCTACAGATTGAAAATTAGATCTTAGACCACGAATGTTCCAGAAGTTAATAAAGAAAAAGTTGAGGGGGGTGTCAAGACACTTAGGGTCGTCGACAGAAAGGCAGTCCGATCTGGGAACATTTATGGTCCCCTCCCCAGATGGGGACTCCGAGGCTGGTGTAGGAGTCGCCATGATGATTTTAAAATTTTTGAGCGAAGGGTGTGTGTGTGTTATTAGATGCTTGTAGTTTTGTGTGGAGGAAGAGAGTTGTCTTTAGAGGGCAGGCTGTGACTGCCCCCTTGTGTTTTGAGATACAAAGGGAAACGTTCAGTGAGGTCACAGCTGGGTTTAATGATAAGTTCACAGCACCCCTTGAACAGTGCTTTAGACCTCACTGGGAGTAATTATCGTTTCGGCAGGTATCTATCTGTTGCAACTCTTCCTTCTTTTAGCGATCAGATGTTATCTACATGGGATTCTTGTTATGTCATCTATTTTGTCTGTCTCACAGCCTCATTCTCAATCAACTTCCCAGTCAGACCACGGTGTAACTCCTTGTAAACACATTTTGCTAGCAGATCCGATAACGTTATCTGAATCTGTTTTTATATGTTGTAAACGCAAAGGTTAAGTCTGCTGTATCAGGCACTGATAACCTCTGTTATGCATAACAATCTCCATGCACAGTCGATGAAAATGAATTCTGTAAAATTGGGCTGAAAAATGTCATATCTATGCCTGTCAAGCTCAAAGCAGGTGTGCTACTTGGAGAAACTTTGCCTTACTCTGAGAAAGTTGTAATCTTGGATGATTTATCTTTTTCTTCTATCAATAATGTATCTGCATCTGATGGCCATGACATGTCTTCTCTCCCACCTATCACGGGTGGTCACATATCTGTACTTTTCTCAGAATCTCAACATGAATTACTCGCTCTCCTGAATTCTTTCAGGAACATTGTCTTGCTTCCTGGTAAACCTCTGGGCCACACAGATGTCATCACTCACGCTATTCTTCTGACGCCTGGATCCAGACCATCTTGCACCCCCAGCTATAGGGTACCACACAGTCGTTGTATTCTGCTTGATGAAGCTGTGCGAGGTATGTTACTTCAGGATGTAGTGGAACCTGCCTGTTCACCTCATAAAGTTCCCTTGTTACTCGTTCCAAAGAAACAAGGCGATTGGTGTGTCGTTGTCGACTTCAGAAAACTCAATGCATCTACCATTCCTGACCGTTATTCGATGCCGAGATTAGGTCATCTTCTTCAGTCTCTCGGAGATTCAAATGCTGGATTTTTCTATCCTAGACTTACACTCAGGATTCTTCCAAGTTGAATTAGAGGAAACTTCACGGACATATACTACTTTCACTACCTCCCCTTGCCAATTTATGTTCAAACGCATGGCCCAAGGTCTACGTAACTCGCCTCTAACGTTTCAGAGATTGATGAATTCTGTTCTCTCAGGTCTTATCGGTAAAAAGTGTGTTCTGTTTCTTGATTACGTTATCATTGCATCAAAGTCTTTACAGGATCATTCTCACACGCTGTCTCTCGCTCTGTTTTCAAGCTGCTGGCTTAAAGATCAAACTCAGCAAATGTTCGTTTCTCAAGCAGCAAGTCGAATTCCTTGGTCACAAAGTCGACAGAGATAGTATTCACACTTTACATGACAGAATAAATATTTTGAAAAATTTCCCTTTTCCTACTAATATCAATCAGATCAGGCAATTCATCTTGCTGGATTTCATCGCCAGTTCATCAGAAAATTCAGCCTAATCGCTGAACCTCTCACTCATTTGATCAAGAAAAAATGTTGCATTCATCTGGTCTGAAAAGGAACAAAATGCCTTTGATCTTCTCAAAACTGCCTTGTGTCAAGCATCAGTTCTTGCTTTTCCACATTTCGAGAAAGATTTCATCTTATACACTGACGCTTCTGGTTTTGTAATCGGTGGTGTTCTCATGCATAAAGATTCACTTGGTAAACATCGCGTATTAGCTTACGCTAGCAGACTTCTCAACAAGGCAGAGCAAAATTATGACGTCACAAAGCGTGAAAGTCTCGTCGTGATCTGGACGTTAAGTCATTTCCGTGAACTCATCTTAGGCTATAAGATTCATGTCTACACTGATCATTATGCTGTCACAGAGACCTTCAAAGGCAACAACTTCACAGGTTAATTTGCTCGCTGCCATCTCATGATTCAAGAATTTAATCCTGCAATTTCATATATCCTGGTTAAGACGCCTTCTGTTCTAGTGTTGATTATTACCTCGAATCTGGTGATAAGACTAACCTTCCTAAATTGCAAGTGAGTGCTGATACGTTTTTCATGGAAGACGATCTCTTATATAAGTCGAGTGATAATGCCCACTGACGATTCTAGTGAGCGTTTATCTCAGCTCGTGGTACCTCAGTCGTTCACGACTCACCCCACACAGGACATCCAGGTCGGGACAGATACCTCGCGCAGGCAAAACGATCATATTTCTTAGAAGGGATTACATAGAAAAATATATTATGTAAGCCCATTGCATCTTCATGTAAATAGAATAACACTGTAGGTATATCTGATATTGCTTGTATGTGAGAGAAGAGTTTGTGTCTGTGCTGCCACCTGGTGACAACCACTAGTTCTGAAAACTCTCCATTTGTCCTTTTAGCTCTCCTCTTGTCATCTTATCTGAGAATGGCGCTGAATTCAATTACTCTATCTTACAGAAGATAAGTAAAGAATTTCATATCAAGAAATGTAACATTGTTCCTTACTCACCCAGTTCAAACGGCAAAGTAGAGCGTTGTAATAAACGTATCCTTGACGTACTACGCTACATAACATAAGTAAAGCACTCTTGGGACGAATGGCTTCCTCAGATAGCCTGCTCTGTCAACTCAGCAATCCACTCCACCATCAACGAGTCCTCACATTTCGTGCAGATTGGTACCGACAAGCGTCTTCCATATGAATCTCTCCACAGCGAGCCGCATCTTGTTTACAACATGGATGACTAGGTCAAATGTTGTCTTCGCGTTTTTCAGTTTACCCATAAGCTCATTCACGATCGTCTCACTGCATCGCAAGCTGAGATACTGCGGAAATGACACTGTAGAGCGACAAATTCTTCCATTGAAGTTGGCGATATAGTCTTCGCCAGAGTTCACGATCGTAACTCTATATTAGATCCATTGTTCTTTAGCCACACCGTGTGATCGAATCTCTCCATGGCCGCAAAGTAAAAAAATCTAGATCTCAAAACCTTAGGGGAACAGATCGTCCATGTCGATCATTTGAAGCGTGTGAACAAGGGATTCGATGATGAGTGGGCACATCAGGTATTATTAAGTTCTGATTTAACAGATTCTTCAAGCGAGTCAAGCTTAACTACTCACACACCACCTTCTTATAGACTGAAACTTCATTCCCATTCCAAGTTCAATCATCCAATTTCAATATCATATATATATATATATATATATATATATATATATATATATATATATATATATATATATATATATATATATATTTATATATGTATATGTATATATATATATATATATATATATATATATATATATATATATATATATATATATATATATATATATATATATATATATGTATATATATGTGTGTGTGTCGAGGAAGGTTCACGGCCATACACTGTTTTCACTACCTCCTCTAGCCAATTCATGTTCAAATGCATGGCTCAGTGGTGGCTCGTGACTGTTACTGATGGGGGGGCTGTACTCCAAACAACAGACATGGAAAGCAAAATAGTGCATTCTTAACTTCACATCCACAGAGCCATGTTTTCCTTTGGTACCAATCACAATTAAAACTGCGAATATACTTCTTGTTGTGGCTTACTCCTTCTTGCACAATTTTAATGTCTGGTAATGGGCGACCTGCTTGTTTAATTGCTACCTTCTCTTGAAGTGTTAACTGTGAAAAATTGAGTTCTTTCAATGCAGAAACCGTCTTTGCTTCTTGTGCCATTTTGCAAAATACTGCTAGGCCTACCTGGAAAAAAAAAAACTATTTTATACGATGTTTCTGTGATTTTACACCATCTATGATAATCAAGATTGAGCACAAGCCATCACTGATCAATAATATTTTAAAATCATCCCTGACAAATTGAAAAACACGATCGAAAATAAGACCGACGCAAGAACACTCACCTAGGCACAACAATGGCCGAGACAAGACTGCGCTGGACACAGTCTACACTCGCCATTCCGCCCGGGAAGCCTCCCCCCATTTCTCCCCGCTTTCGTATCATTAAATAGTAAATAATTTCCGTGCTTCCTCATTGTTTTGCAGTATCTTTTTTTTCATATAAACATATGAGAATTGGTGTTTTCATGTGAATGATAGTCAAACATAAATAAATTTACATTATTTTCGTGAATCCTAGAAATCCACTGGGGGGGGCTGCAGTCTCGCAGTCCCTATTGACGAGCCGCCACTGGGCCATGGCTCAAGGTCTATGTCACTCGCCTCTGACGTTTCAAAGATTGATGAACTCTGTTCTCTCAGGTCTCATTGGTAGAAGTGTTTTCTGCTTCCTCGATGACGTTATCATTGCATCAAAGAATCTACAAGATCATTTTCACACACCGTCTCTTTTTCTGTCACGCTTTTAAGCTGCAGGCTTAAAAATCAAACTCAGCAAATGCTCGTTTCTAAAATATTAAGTAAAATTTCTTGGCCATAAAGTCGACAGAGATGGTGTTCACATTTTAGATGACAAGGTAATTGCTATGAAAAATTTCCCTGTTCCTACTAATATCGATCAAATCAGGCAATTCATCGGCTTTGCTGGATCTTATCGCCAGGTTATCAAAAATTTAAGTCTTATCTCTGAGCCTCTCACCCATTTGTTCAGAGAAATGTTGCATTCATATGGCCTGAAAAAGGAAAGAAAGGAAGATCAAAATGCATTTGAACTTAAAACTGCCTTGTGACAAGTACCAATCCTTGCTTTTCCTAATTTCGAGAAAGATTTCATCTTATACACAGACGCTTCAGGCTTTGGAATCGGTGCTGTTTTCATGCAAACGGATTCACTTGGTAAACATCGCGTATTAGTGTATGCAAAGCAGAATTCTCAACAAGGCTGAGCAAAATTATGACGTTACGAAGCGTGTAAGTCTCGCTGTGATCTGGTCGTTACGTCATTTTCGTGAACTCATATTAGGCTATAAAGTTCATGCCCTCACTGATCATTATGCTGTTACAGAGACCTTCAAAGGCAACAACTTCACAGGTCAGTTTGCTCGCTGGCAACTCAAGATTTAAGAATTCAATCCTACATTTTCATACATTCCCGGTAAGGCAAACTCAGTGGCCGATGCACTCTCAGGCAGTTACCGTTATTTCTGTCATCACAAAGAATTCTGCTATGCCGACCATAGATGAGATAAAAAAAAAACATCAACATTCAGACGCTTTCTCTTCTAATGTTTACCTCGAATCTGGTGATGAGACAAATCTTCCTAAGCTGCAAGTGAGTGTTGATGCGTTTTTTCATGCCAGACGGTCTCTTGTATAAATCCAGTGGTCTCTGCTGACAATTCTAGTGAGCGTTTATCTCAGCTCGTGATACCTCAGTCGTTAGTGAATATCATCCGTCACCATGTTCACGACCCACCCCACGCAGGAACCTAGGTCGAGACAGATGCCTTGCACAAGCAAAACGATCATATTTCTGGCTGTCTATGAGGAGAGATATCTTTCAGCATTCTTCGATCAGCTCTCAGTGTGATTCACACCATCCATCACTCGCTCACGACAGTCCCTCACTTCCTTACCCCATCTCTTCAGGTCCTTGGGATTCAGTTTCTGTTGATTTGCTCAACCTTCCTCTTACAGAGAACGGTTATCAGTATCTTCTAGTTTGTGGAGATAGTTTCACTCGTTTCACCATTCTTGTTGCTCTCAAGGACAAAACTGCAAATTCTGTTGGTCGCGTTATCATTGACAACATAATTTGTCCTTATGACTCTCCTCGTGTCCTCTTATCTGACAATGACGATGAATTCAATACCGTTGTCTTACAGGAGATTTGTAAGGAAATTCATATCAAGAAATGTAACATTGTTCCTCACTAGTCCAGTTCAAATGGCAAAGTAGAGCGTTGTAATAAACATATCCTTGACGTTGTGCGTTACATAACAGAAGCAAAGTATTCATGGGACGAATGGCTTTCTCAGCTAGCTTGCTCTCTAAACTTAACGATTCACCCTAATATCAACGAGTCTCCCCATTTCGTGGTGTTTGGTAACGACAAGCGCCTCCCACATGAATTTCTTCACAGCGCGCGGCTTCCTATCTACAACATGGATAACTACGTCAAATGTCGTCTTCACGATTTTCAGTACACTCATAAGCTCATTCATGGTCGCTTCATTGCATCGCAAACTGAGATGTTGCGGAAACAGCATCGTAAAGCAACAGATTCTTCCATCGAAGTCGATGATAACATTTTCACAAGAGTTCACGATCGCAACTCTAAATTAGATCCGCTGTTCTTTGGTCTACATCGTTTAATCGAATCTCTCCATGGCCACAAAGTAAAAATTCTAGATCTCAAAACCTTAGTTGAACAAATCTCGATCATTTGAAGCGTGTTACCAAGGCGTTCGATGATGAGTGTGCACATCAGGTAACACTTCATTCGGATTCAACTGATCGTCAAAGCTCCTCAAGCTTAACCACACACACACACACACCTTCTTCTTACAGACTGAAACTTCGTTTCCTCTCTAAGGTTTAATAATTCAGTTTCAGTATTCTGTATATACGAGTATGTGTATATTTCTCTTAGTTATATATGTTGTATATGTATTTTATTATGTTACCATGTCTGTATATTGTTGTTAAGGTTATAGTTTCCGTACTCTCTCTCTCTCTCTCTCTCTCTCTCTCTCTCTCTCTCTCTCTCTCTCTCTCTCTCTCTCTCTGACGTCACGTATTATCTATTAATTGAACATGTCTTATTTCTCTCATTATTGTTGTGTTCAAATACGAGGACGCATTTTTCGTTGGGGAAGGCACTGTATCATTTCGTTTTCGTTGGGGAAGGCAATGCATCAGTTGCATCAGTCATAACAACTGTTATTATATATATTAATAATTAATCATAATTAATCATTCATATATTTCATACCACGTGCCCACGTAGGCAGCCTGTCTATTTTAACCTTTCTCTTCCCTATCGCTCTCTCAAGGGAATACCACATCTTTCGCACATTCCTGCCAATCCTTAGGGAAAACCCCTGCATTGCCCCCGTCGTTTCTCCCTGGTCATTGGCCAGAATAAGAAGCCTTGTGATTGGCTCCTTCACTCCATTTCCAGTCACTCGATTGGCTATTTCTTCATCTCAGATCCTGTATCCTGATATGTTTCTTCTCACATAAATAGAGCCTGTGCAATCCAGAGTTCACATTAGTCCAGCGAGAAAAAGCACATCATTTCATTAGTCACTTCACAGAGAGTTCACAGTCACTTCACAGTGAGTCAGTCAGTTCAGTCTTCAGAGAGAGAGAGAGAGAGAGAGAGAGAGAGAGAGAGAGAGAGAGAGAGAGAGAGAGAGAGAGAGAATGAAGTATCGTCACGTCCGTCAATACACGTGTCTAGGTAGCACTTGTGTACATCCTGTAAACCATTAAATCAAGAACACATCTTATAAACTTTTTTTTTCTTTTTCTTTTTTTTTTTTTTTTTACTCGCACAATCAACTATAACACAAACCAGAATCCACGACCTCCATGCTACCAACAATATTCAGCTGCTATTAGGTTCTCCAGAGCAATCACCATCATGCCAAGTATCTCATCGAACAGTGGTGACCCAAACAAATCGGATACAGTGGTGGGCAAGTTCGTCATCGATACAGTTTCTCGTCATCGATACACACACACACACACACACACACACACATATATATATATATATATATATATATATATATATATATATATATATATATATATATATATATATATATATATATATATATAAGGGGTCAATGGGAGACGTGCTCTTGCCCTGTGCTCCAAGCAACGGCTGAAAAATGATGTCATGAAGGAAAATGGGAGAGGACGGAGGAGAAAGCTAAGGGAGAGGACGGAGGGAGGAAACCAAGCCGCGCATGCTTCCCCACTGAACTCGCTCCGAGAAGTACATTATGTTATGAAATTTCGTATGAGCTTTTCAGAGGGGCCGGGTAGGATTCAGCATTTTCATGGAAAGGAACAACTTTTCAACAATATCCGAATCTGGGGAACGAGTCTATCTACCTGCTATACTACCTAATATACTATCTTCGTATTCTTTTTGTTTTTCTACTCACCACTCATAACAATATTATATATATATACATATATATATATATATATATATATATATATATATATATATATATATATATATATATATATATATATATATATATATATATATATATATATATATATATATATAGGAGGGACACTAGGCAAGGGCAACAAAAATCCAGTAAAAAGAAAGCCCACTGAGATGCCGGTCCCCAAATAGGGTCTGAAGCGGTAGTCAAAAAAAAAAAAAAAAAAGTGAAGTATAAGTGTCTTGAAACCTCCCTTTTGAAGGAATTCAAGTCATATGAAAGTGCAAATATAGAAGCAGGCAAGGAGTTCCAGAGTTTACCAAAGATTGAGAATATTGGATAACTCTTGCATTAGAGAGGTGGAAAGAATAGGGATGAGAGAAAGAAGAAAGTCTTGTACAGCGAAGCCGCGGGAGGAAGGGAAGCATGCGGTTAGCAAGATCAGAAGAGCAGTTAACATGAAAATAGCGGTAGAAGATAACTAGAGATGCAACATTGCGGCGATGAGAAAGAGGCTGAAAACAGTCAGTTAGAGAAGAGGAGTTGATGAGACGAAAAGCTTTGCATTCCACCCTGTCTAAAAGAACGGTATGAGTGGAACCCCCTAGACATGTGAAACATGCTTCATACATGGACGGATAAGGCTCTTGTACAGAGTTAGCAGCTGGCAGGTTGAGAAAAGCTGGCCGAGACGTCTTCAAAAAAGCCTAAATTCATAGAACCTGTTTTAGCTTCAGATGAGATGTGGTTTCCAGTTTAGATTATAAGTAAAGAGCAGACCGAGGATGTTCATTGTAGAAGAGAGGGACAGTTGAGTGTCATTGAAGAAGAGGGGATAGTTAACTGGAAAGTTGTGTCAAATAGATAGATGAAGGAAATTACTTTTTGAGGCATTGAACAATACCAAGTTTGCACTCCCCCAGTCAGAAATTTTAGAGAGATCAAAATTCAGGCGTTCTGTGGCTTCTCTGCATGAACTGTTTTCTTCCTGAAGTGCTGGACGTCTATGAAGAGACATGGAAAAGTGCAGGGTGGTATCATCAGCGTAGGAGCAGATAAGACAAGAAGTCTGGTTCAGAACTGATGAATAATAGGAAGTGGGAAGTGGAAAGAGTGGGTGACAAGACAGAACCCCGAGGAAAACTATTGTTAATAGATTCAGTACCACAGCAGCAATAGAACAGTCAGAAAGGAAATTTGAGATTTAATTTACCAAAGCAGCAATAGAACAGTCAGAAAGGAAATTTGAGATGAAGTTACAGAGAGAAGGATAAAAGCCATAAGAAGGTAGTTCTGAAATTAAAGCTTTGTGCCAGACGCTATCAAAAAGCTTTCGATGTGTCTAAGGCAACAGCAAAAATTTCACCAAAATCTTTGAAAGAGGATGACCAAGACTCGTAATGAAAGCCAGAAGATCACCAGTAGAACGACCTTGACGGAACCCATACTGGCGATCAGATAGAAGGTTGTGAAGTGGTTTAAGAATCTTCCTGTTGAAGATAGATAAAAAATAAAAAAATAAAAAAATAGATAACCAGGAAATTAAAGCAATAGGACGGTAGTTTGAGGGATTAGAACGATCACTCTTTTTAGAAACAGGCTGAATATAGGCAAGCTTCCAACAAGAAGAAAAGGTAGATGCTGACAGAAAGAGTTGAAAGAGTTTGACTAGGCAAGGTGCAAGTACAGAGACGCAGTTTCGGAGTACAACAGGAGGGACCCCGTCAGGTCCATGAGCCTTACGATTTCGAGGGTTTAGGAGAGCGAGGGTATGGAAAACATAATTTTTTTGGCAAAGGTTTGAGCGAAAAGTTCAACATCTGGTTGAAATAAAGGAGGGAAAGAAAAAGAAGCAAAGTTATTCTGGATGTTTTTGGCTAGATGCCAGAAGTCGCGGAGTTAGATCTTGAAAGATTTTGACATTTTCTATTAATGAAGACGTTTTTGGCTAGTTAGATAACAAACTTGGCATGGTTCCAGGCAGAAATATAAAGTGCATGAGATTCTGGTGATGGAAGGATAAAGTACCTTTTGTGGGCCACCTCTAATGTACATCACGAGAACAGGCTGTGTTAAACCCAAGTTTGGAAGTTTTAGGTCGCGAAAAAAATGAGGAATGTACACCTCCAATGCCAGACACTATCACCTCTGTTGTGCACTCGGCACACAGAGACTCTGACACAGAAGCAGTAGTCATTCCAAGGATAATCAGCAAAATACCTCCTCAGGTCCCTCCAACTAACAGAGGCAAAACGCCGGAGGTAGGGGGATCATAAGGAAGGATTGGAGCGATAGGACAAGATACAGATATGAGATTGTGATCGGAGGAGCCCAACGGAGAAGAGTGGGTAATAGCATAAACAGAAGGATTAGAGGTTAGGAAAGGGTGAAGAATGTAGGGGGTATCTCCAAGACGGGGTCAGGAATACGAGTAGGGTATTGCAACAGTTGCTCTAGGTCATGGGGAGATAGCAATGTTGAAGGCTAGTTCATCAGGAAGGTCAGTGAAGGGAGAGGAAAGCCAAAGCTGGTGGTGAACATTTAAGTCTCCAAGAATGGAGATCTCTGCAAAACAGAAGATAATCAGAATGTGCTCCAATTTTGGAATTTAAGTAGTCAAAAAATTTCTTATAGTCAGAGAAATTAGGTGAGATGTATATAGTAGAGATAAATGTAGTTTGATAGTGACTCTCCAGACGCTGCCAAATGGTGGAAAACTCGGAAGATTCAAGAGCTTGGGCACGAGAGCTGGTTGTGTACATAAACGCAACATCCAGCTTTCTGATTGAAAATGAGGATAGAGAAAGTAGGAGAGAAAGGAAAAGGGGCTGCTGTCAGTTGCCTCAGGCACCTGTGTTTCAGTGAGGGAAAAAAAATGAAGTTTAGTAGAGGAGAGGTGGTGTTTTACAGATTGAAAATTAGATCTAAGACCACGAATGCTGCAGTTAATGAAGAAAAAGTTGAGGAGGGTGTCAAGACACTTAGGTCGATACCAGAAGAGCAGTCTGACCTGTGGACATTTGTGTTCTCCCCAGATGGGGACTCCGAAGTTGGTGTAGGAGTCGCTATGATAATTTTGAATTTTGAGTGAAGGATGTGTGTGTAAATAGGTGCTTGTAATTTTGTGTGAAGGAAGAAAGCTGTCTTTGGAGGGCAGTCTGTGACTACCCCCTTGTGTTGTAAGACACAAAGGGAAACATCCAGTGAAGTCACAGCTGGATTTAATGATAAGTTCACCACATCCCCTGATATAGTGCTTTATACCTCCTTGTGAGTAATTATCGTTTCGGCAGGTGCCTACTGCCTTCTCCTGCATATATATATATATATATATATATATATATATATATATATATATATATATATATATATATATATATATATATAGATAGATAGATAGATAGATAGATAGATAGATAGATAAATATAAATCTACATTAAGTAGATGGATAGATAATATAAAATGATGAGTAGATAGGTATAGATTAAATGAATTACACGTCCTAAAGGCTTAACACAATTCATGGTTTCTTTACTTTTTGTCGTCAGTTATAAAGTGAGAACTACTACTAATACTTCGTCTTACTTTGCGTCAGCAGACATGGCTTTGCGTGGCACTTTACTTGCTTCTGGTGTCCATCTTGCTGTGGATAATAAACAGATTACTGGAACCCGTTTTTGGACACCACAGCTCTTTCCAAAACTCCTTTGTAGTTGTGACGAAGGCCCTAATTTTTCAGTGTAAGTATTATTTTTCCACTTGCATACATGCCATTAAAAAACTGATATATCCAATAGAAATTCACTTCTAAGTCAACAATAGATATTGAAGTGATTATTATTATTTTTTTCTAATAACACTTTTGCCAAATAATGAAATCCCGATATATGATGGTACAACTCTGATTTCCCTTTAAATAACTATTCTACACTTGAGAACAATCTTTTTGTGTAAAGCAAGGTCAGACATGGAATCATGCATTCCACTCAGTTTCTCTTAACCCATAGCTATTAAACTTTGAGTCCTGCTGTCATGATGACCGTGGCATAGATGTCTTACAAATGGTATCATAATATTCTCTCTCTTGAATATCAACTCATTTATTTATAAGCTTAGATTTATGCTCGGTCTGTCCAACAACCTCTTTCATAAAAAAAAAAAAAAAAATGACAGTCACTTCTTGTAACCTGTGGCAGTTAACTAAAAATATCACCAATATTTTATTTTTTTTATCTGTTCTTCCATTTCATCCACATGGAAACAGTCCTACCTTCCCTATCTCTAAAACTTAACTTTTTTTTTTTTTCTCAGATCTTTGTTAATATCTCAACATTGGATAATTTTGGAATTATTCCTCTCTTACCTCCACCATTTGTTTGTATTATGTGTGTTATTCAAATTATTTGCAATAATATTTTCTGTTCTCTCTAGTCGTCATTCATGGAAAGCTTATAGTGCTAAAGAAATTCCTCCTATCATGAAGTTGTTTCCATCCTAGTTCACTGCGGCTCCATATAACATTGTGGCGCCTTCCCGTATTTTTTATTTTATTTATTTTTTTAATCAGTCAAATTAAATCAAATCCCTCAGACTATATTCTGGTAAGCAGTGCCACCTTCTTTAATGGCTCGCCTGTCATTGGAGGGTTCAATGGCCGTCGACTTCTTGGACCAAGTGCTCCCCCTCCGGCGCCAGTGACTGTGATATATAAATATAATACATATACTAGTGTGTATATATATATATATATATATATATATATATATATATATATATATATATATATATATATATATATATATATATATATATATATATATATATATATATATATATATATATATATATATATATATATATATATATATATATATATATATATATATATATATATATATATGTGTGTGTGTGTGTGTGTGTGTGTGTGTGTGTGTGTGTGTGTGTGTGTGTGTGTGTGTGTGTGTGTGTGTGTAATAATAATAATAATAATAATAATAATAATAATAATAAACGGTTTATTATTATGGCAATTTACAAACAGAAAATCTATAGAGCGGGTGGGGAAATACTTAATATTAATCCTAAAGCTAAATCTAATCTAGAAACGAAAATACTATTTATTGATGGCTCGCACCATGGTGGGAATCGCTTTCAGGCAGTACCGATCCGTGCGCGGTGCCTTTAGGGGCGTTATCTTGTTGTGATGTCTTGTGGCACGGATTGGGCGAGGCGCGTCAGGCGGCAGCATGTGTCTGAGATGTGGATGATGTAGAAGTCCCCTTCCAAACTTCTCTAGAGCCTCTCGGTGCCTGGCCGATAATCTTGACAGACTCAGGGTGGTCAGGGCTTCATCATAGGTGGTGTAGGCACGGCCAAGGATGACCCTACACGCCCTTTTCTGCACACTCTCCAGCTGGAGCTGTTGAGTGTGTGTGGGGGAGGAGGACCACGCTACATACATGAGTTTGGGGAAGATGAAGGTGAGGTACTCCCATCCCCCTTAGCTCGTTTGTCGGCGTCTCCAGCGACCTGAGTCTGCGCAGCATGTACAGCCTGTAGGTAGCGGATCTTACGGTGCTGACGACATGCTGCTTTCAGGTCAGCTGGTCGTCCACCGTGACTCCGAGAAGCTTGACACATCGGGCTACCTGGAGGGGGTAAGGGCCCACTGTGTGCTTGGGAGGGAGCACTGGTACAGAGGAGGTACAGAAATTCATCACCACAGTTTTGTTGTGGTTGATGGTCATTCTGTTCTTCTCCGTCCACGTCTGCAGTCGCTTTAAAATTACTTGCAATGGCGGGTAGTCCGGGCTCCTGTTGGAGACTGGGACGCCCACGGTCCACATACTTCCAGTGATGGGGGGAGTCAGTGAGGGCATCGTTGATCAGGAAGAGGAAGCATAGTGGACCCATTTTGGTCCCCTGGGGGACCCCACATGTCAGCTGTTGGAAATTAGAGACAGAGCCCTGATAGCTAAAGACTGACGCCTCCCTGTGAGGGAGTCAGCTAGCCATGCTACCAGGTTAGGAGGGAGACCCAGACTTAGTTTTTTATTTTATTTATTTATTTTTTTTTATGTAGGAAGGACACTGGCCAAGGGCAACAATAATCTAATAAAAAAAAATGCCCACTGAAATGCCAGTCCCATAAAAGGGTCAAAGCAGTGGTCAAAAATTGATGAATAAGTGTCTTGAAACCTCCCTCTTGAAGGAATTCAAGTCATAGGAAGGTGGAAATACAGAAGCAGGCAGGGAGTTCCAGAGTTTACCAGAGAAAGGGATGAATGATTGAGAATACTGGTTAACTCTTGGGTTAGAGAGGTGGACAGAATAGGGGTGAGAGAAAGAAGAAAGTCTTGTGCAGCGAGGCCGCAGAAGGAGGGGAGGCATGCAGTTAGCAAGATCAGAAGAGCAGTTAGCATGAAAATAGCGGTAGAAGACAGCTAGATATGCAACATTGCGGCGGTGAGAGAGAGGCTGAAGACAGTCAGTTAGAGGAGAGGAGTTGATGAGACGAAAAGCTTTTGATTTCACCCTGTCTAGATGAGCAGTATGAGTGGAACCGCCCCAGACATGTGAAGCATACTCCATACTTGGACGGATAAGGCCCTTGTAGAGAGTTAGCAGCTAGGGTGGTGAGAAAAACTGGCGGAGACGTCTCAGAACGCCTAACTTCATAGAAGCTGTTTTAGCTAGAGATAAGATGTGAAGTTTCCAGTTCAGATTATAAGTAAAGGACAGACCGAGGAAGTTCAGTGTAGAAGAGGGGGACAGTTGAGTGTCAATGAAGAAGAGGGGATAGTTGTCTGGAAGGTTGTCTCTAGTTGATAGATGAAGGAATTGAGTTTTTGAGGCATTGAACAATACCAAGTTTGCTCTGCCCCAATCAGAAATTTTAGAAAGATCAGAAGTCAAGCGTTCTGTGGCTTCCCTGCGTGATATGTTTACTTCTTGAAGGGTTGGACGTCTATGAAAAGACATGGAAAAGTGCAGGGTGGTATCATCAGCGTAGGAGTGGATAGGACAAGAAGTTTGGGTTAGAAGATCATTAATGAATAATAAGAAGAGAGTGGGTGACAGGACAGAACCCTGAGGAACACCACTGTTAATAGATTTAGGAGAAGAACAGTGACCGTCTACCACAGCAGCAATAGAACTGTCAGAAAGGAAACTTGAGATGAAGTTACAGGGAGAAGGATAGAAACCGTAGGAGGGTAGTTTGGAAATCAAAGCTTTGTGCCAGACTCTATCAAAAGCTTTTGATATGTCCAAGGCAACAGCAAAAGTTTCACAAAAATCTCTAAAAGAGGATGACAGAGACTCAGTAAGGAAAGCCAGAAGATCACCAATAGAGCGGCCTTGACGGAAGCCATACTGGCGATCAGAGAGAAGGTTGTGAAGTGATAGATGTTTAAGAAACTTCCTGTTGAGGATAGTTTCAAAAACTTTAGATAGGCAGGAAATTAAAGCAATAGGACGGTAGTTTGAGGGATTAGAACGGTCACCCTTTTTAGGAACAGGCTGAATGTAGGCAAACTTCCAGCAAGAAGGAAAGGTAGATGTTGACAGACAGAGCTGAAAGAGATTGACTAGGCAAGGTGCAAGCATGGAGGCACAGTTTCGGAGAACAATAGAAGGGACCCCATCAGGTCCATAAGCCTTCCGAGGGCTTAGGCCAGCAAGGGCATGGAAAACATCATTGCGAAGAATTTTAATACGTGGCATGAAGTAGTCAGAGGGTGGAGGAGAGGGAGGAACAAGCCCAGAATCGTCCAAGGTAGAGTTTTTAGCAAAAATTTGAACGAAGAGTTCAGCTTTAGAAATAGATGTGATAGCAGTGGTGCCATCTGGTTGAAATAGAGGAGGGGAAGAAGAACAAGCAAAGTTATTGGAGATATTTTTGCCTAGATGCCAGAAATCACGAGGGGAGTTAGATCTTGAAAGGTTTTAACATTTTCTGTTAATGAAGGAGTTTTTGGCTAGTTGGAGAACAGACTTGGCATGGTTTCGGGCAGAAATATAAAGTGCATGAGATTCTGGTGATGGAAGGCTTAAGTACCTTTTGTGGGCCACCTCTCTATCATGTATAGCACGAGAACAAGCTAAACCTTCTAAACCAGGGTTTAGAAGGTTTAGGACGAGAAAAAGAGTGAGGGATGTACGCCTCCATGCCAGACACTATCACCTCTGTTATGCCCTCAGCACACAAAGACGGGTCTCTGACATGGAAGCAGTAGTCATTCCAAGGAAAATCAGTAAAATACCTCCTCAGGTCCCCCCAACTAGCAGAGGCAAAACGCCAGAGGCACCTTCGCTTAGGGGGATCCTGAGGAGGGATTGGAGCGATAGGACAAGATAAAGATATGAGATTGTGATCGGAGGAGCCCAACGGAGAAGAAAGGGTGACAGCATAAGCAGAAGGATTAGAGGTCAGGAAAAGGTCAAGAATGTTGGGCGTATCTCCAAGACGGTCAGGAATACGAGTAGGGTGTTGCACCAATTGCTCTAGGTCATGGAGGATAGCAAAGTTATAGGCTAGTTCACCAGGATGGTCAGTGAAGGGAGAGGAAAGCCAAAGCTGGTGGTGAACATTCAAGTCTCCAAGAATGGAGATCTCTGCAAAAGGGAAGAGGGTCAGAATGTGCTCCACTTTGGAAGTTAAGTAGTCAAAGAATTTCTTATAGTCAGAGGAGTTAGGTGAGAGGTATACAGCACAGATAAATTTAGTATGAGAGTGACTCTGTAGTTGTAGCCAGATGGTGGAAAACTCGGAAGATTCAAGAGCGTGGGCACGAGAGCAGATTAAGTCATTGCGCACATAAACGCAGCATCCAGCTTTGGATCGAAAATGAGGATAGAGAAAGTAGGAGGGAACAGAAAAGGGGCTACTGTCAGTTGCCCCAGACACCTGAGTTTCAGTGAGGAAAAGAAGATGAGGTTTAGAAGAGGAGAGGTGGTGTTCTACAGATTGAAAATTAGATCTTAGACCGCGAACGTTGCAGAAGTTAATGAAGGAAAAGTTGAGGGGGGTGTCAAGACACTTAGGGTCGTCGACAGAAAGGCGGTTCGACCTGGGAACATTTGTGGTCCCTCCCCAGATGGGGACTCCGAGGCTGGTGTAGGAGTCGCCATGATGATTTTAAAATTTTTGAGTGAAGGGTGTGTGTGTTATTAGGTGCTTGTAGTTTTGTGTGGAGGAAGAGAGTTGTCTTTAGAGGGCAGGCTGTGACTGCCCCCTTGTGTTGTGAGACACAAAGGGAAACGTTCAGTGAGGTCACAGCTGGGTTTAATGATAAGTTCACAGCACCCCCTGAACAGTGCTTTAGACCTCACTGGGAGTAATTATCGTTTCGGCAGGTGTCTATCTGTTGCAACTCTTCCTTTTTTTAGCGATCAGATGTTATCTACATCCTGCCTCCTCCTTGCTGATGACAACAGTGTGATCAAGAAGATCAAAGGCTTTTTTGAAGTTCACAGAAGCAACAGCTAGAGAGGTGTTTCTCTTGTCCAGGTGTCTGTGGATGAATTCAAGGAAGCTGGTCAGGTAATGGGAGGTGGATGTGGCTTTAATGTTTCCAAACTGTTTGATGTCACCGGTATTACAAATTTTGGTGTAGGCCCAGTCAAATAAAATCTTCACAAATAAGGCTAGGGATGGGGGTGATAGAGACTGGCCTCAGGTCAATCAGTGACTGTGGACTGGAAGTTTTGGGGATGGAGGTGATGTAAGATGTCTTCCAGTCTGCTGAGCAAGTGTTGGGAGAGAGAGAGGCGTTTATTATGGAACACAGCGGTGTCGCTAGCTCTGCAGCAAACTCCTTGTAAATTTTTATGGGAAGGTCAGTGGGTGTGGTGGATCTTGGTTTAAATTTAAGTATTCCCTTAAAAACATCCATCGCCTGGACAGTGGGGGGAGGGGAGGGAGCGGGAAGATAGGCAGGAAGCGGAGTGGTGTGGAGGGGAGGAAAGGTCTGAAAGGTTGCGGCAAAGTGATCGTTAATCTCCTGATCTGCGAAATTAGCAGGAATGTGTGAGGTGCAAAGTAGAGATGAAGTGTGTTTTTGTAGGCCACACAAAGCTTTGATCCTAGCGTACCGCTGTCTGTTGTTAGCCAACTTGAGATGGTGTATCTTGTTCGGGTAATAGCTTGCCTTGGCAGCCATAATCTCCCTGATCACTGTTTCTTAGTTTCCTGTATAGGACCGGGCAGGAGTGGAACGCCCAGGTCGCTGACGCATGAGTCTTTTAATGCGGGGCGTCATCCAGGGGGCATCAGGCAGGTGCACTATAACGCTCTTGGCTGGGAAGTAGTGGTGGAAGCTTCTGTGGTGGTGGCGATGTAATTATGCCATTTTAAGTGGGCGTCCTCCACATCCAGCACCTCGGTCCATGGGTGTTGTGTCATCCACTGCCCAAACTCCCTCATGGCTGAGTCAGGCATGGGGTGGTAGGTCCTGGTGACAGCTGACAGCTGACCGGGGGGTCGTGGTAGTGGCTGTGGGTGTCCACATTATAGAGAGGTGGGTGCATCGTCCCATGGGAGGCAGCGGCTTGGGGGGAGAGTACTGGTGGTTCAGGTCTGTCAATATAAAGTCAAGGGTGGCTTGCTATTGGGTGGAGAAGTCCACGACCTGGGTGAGGTGTAGCTGGTGTAGGATATCGCTGATATCTAATCTGTTAAAGTCCCCACAGATGACCAGCTTGGCAGCAGGATACCTCACCCTCAGGGCATCAGCAGTGTCAATGATGTGAGTGGTGAGTAATTGTGCTGTGGTGGCTCGTGGGGGGTGGTACATTACACACACGATGATGGAGGCTGTGTTGCTGGGATGGCAGGGGGTTTAACTCTCACCCACAGGGCCTCTATTCCGGCAGGAATATTGACAGGGAGGTGTGAGGGGCTGAGGACAGAGCGGCAAAAAACCGCCACTCCCCCCCCCCCTCCCCCGTTAACATACGATAACACGTATATGATTCAGGTATAATACACCGTTAGGCTCCACCCACCGTGACAGTCCTCCCACCCCAACAGTGATATAGGCTCAAGCCGAGTAGTATCGTTTGCTGCCTCCTGGACGACAGGCCTTGTCAGGAGCTGATGAGGGAGTAGAATTCACTATGCCATTAATTGCTTAGTCCTCTGCGGCTGAACTGCATCAGCCCGCAGTAGCATTTAAGACAAACAGGGGCACTAACAAGAAACACTAGAAACTACAGCAAAAAGAGTGCCCACAAACACACAGGACGGTCACTCACCGCTCACTGCTCCAGCTTGACCTGTGCTCGTATACAGGAGAGGAGTCACTTCCCTGGGTTTAGTGTGTAATTCACAACTACCCTTACTGACAGACTACTATGGAGACTCGTCTTCTATATAAAGGGCCGGGGTGTACGGCCAGTAATGACGCACTTATCCCATTAAGGCAACTAACCCGGCTAACTAGTATCCCGCCTTAGTCTCCGATAAATGTTAGAGCAAGTCTCAGTAAATCTGCTGCTTCCAGCTGCTGGGTAGTGACTACCCTGTGGGAAAGCGCTCCAACCACCTTCCCGCTCTGCTAGTTAGGGAAGGGAGGGGTACAAGGTAAGAAATGGGCCCACACCCGCTCCCCGCGCGGTCTTTACTTGAATAAAACATTTTGATTTTAAAAATCCTACTGACTAAACAAAGGGGGGCTAGATGAATACTGATTATTTCGTTATCAAGGGCAACTCTTCTACTAAATACTGAGTGAGTCTCAAATTGAATGGATAAGGGAAAGTAAGGAAATTTAATTGGGGAACATGAGTAATTGCGCAATAGATAAGATAAATATCTTTAGGTAAGATAAATATCTTAGATAAGATAAATATCTCAGTTTCAGGCTGAGTACATAAGTGACTAGGACGCGTCTAAAGCTGACCCTACACGATCAATATTACTGCGCAATATTCCATATTGTACAATATTATTGACAGTGAAGGAGCGGTATTGAAGAATGACATAATATATTGAAGACATCAAAAAGAGTTTGATATTTTATTGCATAATATAAATCAATAATATAAAGTCAATATATTGTGTCCATAATATTAATCGTGTAGGGTTCACGTAAGTCTCGTCCCTGGCTCTCTCTCTCTCTCTCTCTCTCTCTCTCTCTCTCTCTCTCTCTCTCTCTCTCTCTCTCATTATTCTTTTCTCACGCATACTTATTTTCTTCATTTTATGTTACTTTATCTCGCTGTACATTACAATCGCCACTCTAACGCGATTGTCTCATTTGACTACATCCGCAATGTACTTCGCAGGATCTCTCTACGGAAAAAGCCATGTTACTTACTGGGCGACTTTAATGATAACTTATTAATAGAAAATAATAAGGTAAGGTAGATAATCACAAATGTTAAGATGACTCAACTAATCATTATTATATTACTCTACAATCCTCTTAGACACGACCCCATGGCCTGTTGGTGGACATGAGCTCTTCAGTATAACACGAGAAGTACGCAAACCTAAAGCTACCATAAAAACGTTTCAACAATTAAACGCTCTTCTCCCGAAACACTATATAACCTTTTATCAAGCAAAAGATATAACCTTGAAGGAATCTGCCGAAACGATAATTACTCTCAGTGAGGTCTAAAGCATTAGATCAAAACTAGCTGTGACCTCACTGAACATTTCCCTTTGTGTCTCACTACACAAGAGGACAATCACAGCTTACCCTATATACTCGTAGACAACTATATTCCTTAACACAAAACTACAAGCACCTAATTATACACACACACATTTCATTCAAAATTCAAAATTATCATGACGACTCCTACACCGGCCTCAGAGTCCCTATCTGGATATGGGACCACAAATGTCCCGAGGTCGGACTATTCTTCTGGTATCGACCCTAAGTATCTTGACACCAACCTCAGCTTTTTCTTCATTAACTTGTGTACCATTCGCGGTCTTAGATCTAATTTTCAATCTGTAGAACACCACCTATCCTCTACTAAACCTCATCTTTTCCTCATTGAAACACAGGTACCTCAGGTACCTGTGTTTCAATGAGGAAAAGAAGCCCCTTTTCCTTTCTCTCCTACTTTCTCTATCCTCATTTTCAGTCCAAAGCTGGATGTTACATTTTATGTGTGCAACGACTTAACCTTCTCTCGTGCCCACGCTCTTAAATCTTCCGAGTTTTCCACCATCTGGGTATGACTATAGAGTCAGTCTCAAACCAAATTTATCTATGTTGTATACTTCTCACCTAACTCCTCTGACTATAAGGAATTCTTTGACTACTTAACTTTCAAAGTGGAGCACATTCTGACTATAAGGAATTCTTTGACTACTTAACTTCCAAAGTGGAGCACATTCTGACTCTCTTCCCCTTTGTGGAGATCTCCATTCTTGCAGACTTCAATGTTCACCACCAGCTTTGGCTTTTCTCTCCCTTCACTGACCATCCAGGTGAACTAGCCTTTAACTCTACTGTCTTTCATGACCTTGAGCAATTGGTGCAACACCCTACTCGTATTCCTGACCATCTTGGAGATATGGCCAACATTCCTGATCTTTTCCTAACCTCTAATCCTTCTGCTTATGCCGTTACCCTCTTTTCTTCATTGGGCTCCTCCGATCACAATTTCATATCTGTATCTTGTCCTATCGCTTCAATTCCTTCTCAGGATCCACCTAAGTGGAGAAGCCTCTGGCATTTTGTCTCTGCTAGTTAGAGGGACCTCAGGAGGTATTTTGCTGATTTTTCTAGGAATGACTACCGCTTCCGTGTCAGAGACCCGTCTCTGTGTAACGAGCGCATAACAGTCTGGCATGGAGGCGTACATTCCTCACTCTTCTTCTCGACGTAAACCTTCCAAAACTTAGTTTAAGACAACTTGTTCTCGTGCTATATATGATAAAGAGGTGGCCCACAAAAGGTACTTAAGCCTCCCATCACCAGAATTTCATGCACTTTATATTTCTGGCTGGAACCATGCCAAGTCTGTTTTCCAACTAGCCAAAAAACTGCTTCTTCTTTCCCCCTTTATTTCATCTAGATGGCACTACTGCTATCACATCTATCTTTAGAGCTGAACTCTTCGCTCAAACCTTTGTTTAAAAACTCTACCTTGGAGGATTCAGGGTTTGTTCCTCCTTCTCTTCCACCCTCTGACTACTTCATGCTACCTATTAATGATGTTCTCCATGCCCTCGCTGGCTTTAAACCCTCGGAATGCTTATGAACCTGATGGGGTCCCTCCTATTGTTCTCCAAAACTATGCCTCCGTGCTTGCACCTTGCATAGTCAAACTCTTTCAGCACTGTCTGTCAACATCTACCTTTCTTTCTTGGTGGAAGTTTGCCTACATTCAGCCTGTTCCTAAAAAGGGTGGCCGTTCTAATCCCTTAAACTACCGTCCTTTTGCTTTAATTTCCTGCCTATCTAAAGTTTTTAATCTATCCTCAGCAGGAAGATTCTTAAACATTTATAACTTCACAACCTTCTATCTGATCACCAGTATGGGTTCTGTCAAGGCAGCTTAACTAGTAATGTTCTGGACTTACTTACTGAGTCTTTTAGAGATTTTGGCATAACTTTTGCTGTTGCCTAAGACATATCAAGAGCTTTTGATAGAGTCTGTGTTGCATCTCTAGCTATCTTCTACCGCTATTTTCATGCTAACTGTTCTTCTCATCTTGCTAACTGTATGCCTCCCCTTTTCCTGCGGTCTCGCTGCACAAGACTTTCTTCTTTCTCTCATCCCTATTCTGTCCACTTCTCTAATGCAAGAATTAACCAGTATTCTCAGTCATTCATCTCTTTCTCTGGTAAACTCTGGAAGTCTTTGCCTGCCTCTGTATTTCCACCTTCTTATGACTTGAATTCCTTCAAGAAGGAAGTTTCAAGACACTTATCCTTCAATTTTAGACTACTGTTTCGGACCCTGTTCGTGGACCGGCATCTCAGTGTGTCTTTTTATTTATTTTTTTATTGTTTTTTTGTTGCTTTTGGCTGGTGTCCCTCCTACATAAAAAAAAGGTGTCCCTCCTACATAAAAAAAAAGTTATTTACAGAACATTTTATGAATTACTTAGATATCTGTACACCAGTGGTAACCAAATAAATGAGAAGGTCCCACCGCGACTTGGATCACAGTCTTAATGCAGTAACGAAACCAGATACAGTTATAATAAACACGACCGAAGCAACGTTAACTTACAGAATGAATACAAGAAACTGAAAAGGTCAGCCAAGATGTCAATCCGTAACTGTAAACACTAATACTATAATGATAAATTACAGTAAAACAGGGGTGACACCGCAGCTGTCTGCCACCTTTTAAGACTTAGTTCCCAATAAGAAAAAACAAAATCAATGAAGCTTTGAAAGATGACGAAATTCTGCAAGAGCTGAACAATTTAACACATTTTTTTTCGAGTGTAGCTAAACATACATTTGAGGAAGCGCAACATTATGTAAAGGGTAATGGTGGATGGCCATAGACAGTACAGATCGATGTCACTGACAGCACATTCATGTTTAGACCAAAGCCAGTTGATAGTGCCACCATTGTTGTAACCACAAAATACATGAAGCACTTGAATTCATATGGCTCAGATGAGATTCCTCTCAGATTTATAAAAGACTCTTTCCCTATTGTAATATCTGATTTAACATGATTAATACTTCTACTGTAACTGGCATTATACCAGCAGCATGGAAACATTCCATCATTGTTCCCATCCACAAGTCCGGTGATGACAACCTTGCTGCCGACTACCACTCCATATCTCTGTTCTCTATACTGTGTCTCTATACTCTATACTGTGTGTCTTGGAAAAGTAATTGCCAAACAACTTTCCGAGCACCTGGAGATCAACAGTCTATTAAATAATATCCAAAGAGGTTTCAGGTCCGTTCTTTCAACTAACACAACTATACTTACACTGTCTGATAAACTATACTACAATATGGACAAAAAAAGAAATTATCATTGGTATCATTATGTGACTTATCAAAGGTTTTCAACAGTGTAAACCACAAAATATTAATTGAGAAGTGTGTCACATTGAATATTGATATTTTCTGGTTTCAAAACTATCTTTAAGAACAGAACACAATCCGTACACATTGGGAATCATGTATCGAGGAAACAAAAAATCACGTTCAGGGAGCCACGGGAGTTAGTGGTGGCTCCTATTCTTTTTAACATATACGTAAATGATCTCTCTCATTTTATTAAAAACTGTATGGTAATCCAGTATGCCGACGACACTCATTTTATACTAACTGGCACCAAAGACAACGTACAGGAGTTAGTACGACACTATGAGGAAACCCTAACAAGAGTACTGTGCTTTCACACTAAAGATCATATGTTAAATACTGGTAAATCCTAGGGTTAGGAGCCCTAGGAAACCTGCCACACATCCCGAGTGACATTCATATCCAGGTTGATGGCAGCACCATAACACCAAGTACCTCCATAAAAAAAAAAAAAAAAAAAAAAAAAATCGGTGTACATACCAGTTCCAGTTGTTGGATTTCATATCCGTTAGTCCCAATTGTCCGTCAGCAGGAAACTGAAAGTTGGAGGCAACATAGAAATGTATCTGTTTGATTGGAATTCCCTTTCTCATTTGTATGGGTAAAGTAACCATCCCTAAAATCTTTAAGGTTGAGCCATTTACTCCCCTTAAGTTCAAGTCCCTCTGGCGTGATGGCCACCGACCGCTGTGAATATTCCGCTTAATAGCCTTAAATGATTCTTTCGAGAGGACATTCCCAGTAGCACCAGTGTCCACGGCCAATTAAGCCCGTATGATCCAATTCTAGTAGGCAAAGCAATGATGTGTGTTTGATCACAGGCAGCCACAACGCTGTCATAAATGGCTAAGGCCTCAGTTCCTGTGGATGCACGTTGTTTGTCTACTTCCCCTAACCGGGTTTTTGTAGCATGAAGCGCACGATTTCACACAATGGTCAAGGATCGGCAACACGTCGCGTTTCCATTTCTGTCTGCATGTGCACAATCTATCGACAACAGTCAGATGAAGGATGCCCATAACTGTGTACGAGGCAAAAACAAGAGTGGTGGCTCTGGCTGGGTTGCCAGCAGGGTAAGGAGGAGGAGGAGAACTGGGTGGTATACTAGCAAGTTAAGGAGGACGAAGAGGATAAGGCTTGAATAAAGGGTGAGTGGAGATGGAAAAGGAGGGTTAGGGGGTGTGAGTGGGAGAGAAACATTTAGGTCTTCCTGGGAGCGTTCCGTTCCCTCTTGATATGCACAAGGCGGCTGTGATGGCTCGGGCCGCCGTTTCTGCTTCAGCCTTTTTACGATCGTGCTTACGTTAAATCATGTCCAACTCTTTTGCAATATGAACAGGTCTTAGGCCGATCCCCCAACCACTGCAGCATAAGTCTCTACGGGCATGTCACTGGTGCTCGTCACAGCGATTGATGCTCTCCATTTTCCTTCCATCATTTTGTTTTCTGCTGCTGTAATCAAAGCATCATATGAATTATCAGGATAATGGAAAAGTAACTGGAAGGCGAGTCTGGCCCATCCATTGACATGAAATAGCAAGAAAAATACTTGAAAGGATTTACAGAGGCGGTCAAAGGTGATCATTGCATTGTCGGGTGCCTCGCCCCACCCTTTCTCCTTCAGTATGTGAAAGCAGTTCATTTGCATTTGTTCACCCGCAGGAAACGTCCCAGGGTTCCCCTGTTCTGATCTCACTCGCAACAATTTCCACAATTGAACTTATCTGCTTCATGAGGGTGTTTTCTGCTCCACCTAAAAACTCGCAACAGTGTTTCTTTGAAAAGTTCAAAGTCTGCCCCAAGATTCCTTGCGAGAAAGGATGTGTTAAAATTTTCAGCGCTATGAATCCGGGTGCCAATCTTGATCTCACAAAAACAGTCGTTCCCGACTGCTGCATGACATCCTCGCACATGCTAAGAAATGTACGAACCGAGTAGTCCTCAATGACTTTGTGAAAGGCCTAACATTAATCTCTGTTGGGAGAAGTTTCAGTGTATAAGTGGAGATTCTATGTGTACATGTATATATATATAAATATATATATATATATATATATATATATATATATATATATATATATATATATATATATATATATATATATATATATATATATATATATATATATATATATATATATATATATATATATATATATATATATATATATAATAATTACATAAGAGATAATGTTGCAGATCATGAACATCAACCAGCGAGTGCAAGTGGCAGAGCGTTGGTAGCAGTGAGTTGGGTTATTGTGATTACACTAACTGGTGTCTATTCCGGAAACCTTACTGCGTGGCTCTCATTACCCAGGTAGTCCCTTTTTAAACTCTCTTTCTCTCTCTCTCTCTCTCTCTCTCTCTCTCTCTCTCTCTCTCTCTCTCTCTCTCTCTTTCTCTCTCTCGTGAAAAAAAAAAGTTTTCGGTTAGGAAGTGCTAACAATATTGTAGTATATTATGGAACTTCATTTTTAGAAATGACAGTTTGTAAAATCAATATTTATTTTCACATCATTTTGTGTGTGTGTGTCTATATATATATATATATATATATATATATATATATATATATATATATATATATATATATATATATATATATATATATATATATATGATACCGATGACAAAGATTGCAATTATTTAAAATTCTGACAGATATCAGCAGCCAATTGATACCTTGGCTGACCTTGTGGAGCGACCAGACGTAATACCTGTTGTCCGCCACAACGATCCAAACCATATGATGTTTATAGTGAGTAAGAGAGAGAGAGAGAGAGAGAGAGAGAGAGAGAGAGAGAGAGAGAGAGAGAGAGAGAGAGAGAGAGAGCATTCAGGTTTAATAAAATTTCTTGGTATCTTCCACAGAGGGGGACGCAGCGTGGTTGCAATTTTTAAATTTTGAGCGAACGTATACGTGTGTTAGATGAATGTTATGCTTTAAGAAAGTTATCTTTAAAAGGCAGGCTATGAGTGCCTTACTATGTTGTGACACACATAGGGAACATTGTAGGAGGTCACAGATGGGCGAAAGATATATATATATATATATATATATATATATATATATATATATATATATATATATATATATATATATATATATATATATATATATATATATATATATGTTACAGTCAAAATCCGGAATCAGTCAAAACTAGTTTTAACTAGTAGGTGAGGGATATGAGTTTGAGTACCATTGCTCGTTTGAGTACCATTTTTGGGGAACTCAAACATAACATCCCCATCTAACCTAACCTAACCTAACCTAATGCTACTTATACATATAAATGTTTTCCCCGGCACTACACCGATTTCACTTTTAGTCTAACGTAGTTAGGTTAGGTTAGGTTAGATGGGGATGTTATGTTTGAGTTCCCCAAAAATGGTACTCAAACGAGCAATGGTACTCAAACGAGTGGTCATATCCCTCACCTACTTTTGACATTCAGTACTGTTGTTGAATCTAGTTTTAACTTACACGATCAGATAAAACTAGATTTAACTAGTTAAACTTTGATATTTCTAGTTATATCAAACACATTAAGGTATAACTAGTTTTGCCTAGGTAATACTAGTTGTTCACCAACACATTGAAAATACCTAGTTAAAACTAGTTTTGACTGATTCCGGGTTTAGTTAAAACTAGTTTTGACTGATTCCGGGTTTTGACTGTAATATATATATATATATATATATATATATATATATATATATATATATATATATATATATATATATATATATATATATATATATATAATCCAGGCACCTCCTGGTCGCCAACAGCTATCAAGCTTCAATAGGTTGCCACCAACTGGGAAGAGAATATAACGAACACCAACTAATTAGACATGTGGTAGGGAGCTTGGACAGTAAAGACGTCTTATAGATAATGAGTGTACAATGTCGTGTGGACTACCGCCCACAAGTCGACCACCCATGTCCAACAGAATATTATACATAATCTTGCTAGAAAATATCCTATCTGCAGTCTCCCAAAAGACAGGCACGCACTCCCTGTAACGCTGGTGGAGCTCATGGGAGAGCAGACAACTGTAATCTTGCAGAATATTATAAAGTTCTCCAGACCTCAGACACACAGCTGCGAGCCCTATGGATTAACCTTACAATCCCGCATTAATTCTGGTTATCCCCCCCCCAACCCACATTTGCGAGGGAATCTTTTTTTTCTAAACATTAATCAGTCTTAGAATATGAAAATTTAAAACGAAAATAATAGGAAAAGACAACAAGAAAAAATATTTCAACACTTACATCTAGAGAAGTGATGTGAAAGTCGAGATGTTGACGATAATCCCTTACAGAGTTGCACCACCAGAGATGTGACAGTACGGTGTAAATTTGATATATTATAATAATTTTTCTCGTACCGATTCCGACACATAAGTTTTGCAAACTGTGGGGTGGAAATCAATGGATCTGTGGACCAATAATCACGTGTTTTATGTTTCTTGGTGTGAACCAGGAGCACAGACGTAGCAAGAAATATATACATTTCACTACTTGTCGTGTCTTCCCAATCTCTAACATGAGACCTGGGACTAACAACAGATCTGTTTACTGTGTGTTGATAATATTTGTTTGTTTTTGAAACAATGTGATTCATAATCTGGACATCAAAAAAATAAAGTAAACAGTTCCAGAGGCGTACACTCATCCTCAATGCCACTATCTGCTGTGATTCCAGAAAATCTTCCATCAAAATCAAATAATATGGGCACAAATGGACAACCCTGAATCCAATTCCATGCTTGTGAAAGCGATATGCGAGTGTGGCTTGGAGGCGCGGTAGTAGGCTGTAGTGTTGGCTGGGGTGGAGGGGCTGGGGCTGGGCTCATGCGGCCGCTCGCTCCCTCACTCTGTGTAGATAGTTCACTATCGCTGTATGCTGTAAAATCAAAATCGAGGTGTTCATCATCAATAGCCCACATCTCAGCATCATCCATACGTTCACCATCTTATGAATCATCTCCAGGAAACAACATCTCAGTCCATTCCTCTTCTGTGAGAGCGCCAAAACGACGCATACGATTACTTCCTTCCATGACTGCCAGACTACTGAGAGGATGTACCACGCGTCCTTGACTCACAACTCGAAGATAATGGGGAGTTTTCGGAACTAAACCGCTAGATGTCGTTGCTGCTCATGTAACTGTAGGAAAGAGAGCTAAAATATTGTTGTAGTAAATCCCAGGTGCGTAAAGATGCATAGAACATTGATCGTCATGATACTATTGAAATGATGTATCGACTTTTCAAAATCCGGTATGGATAATATTGAGAGAATGTGGTCAAATTATTTTTTGTTTTGTTTTTTGTGGTATTATCGAGTAAACTGCTAGCGTTTTATTACAAGTATAAAAACTATTGATTTGGACAATGAAAAAAAAAATATAAAAAATCACACTGTACTATATAGTATGACACAACCTACTCAATAACATCGTGATATATGGCTCAAGTTTTTTTTTTGTTTTTTTTTTGTGGGTATTTTATCATCCCTCTCACGAAGCGAGCGACAAGGCAAAGTAATCGAGAACCAAAACAAACATCTCTCAGGCGATCCTGCTGCTGCTGTAGTGTCCAGCTACCGTAATCCATTGTTTAGGGCGTTGTGGAGATGGGCACCACACCAACATTCAACTTCTTGTCCAACAACTTTCTTAAGTTCAACCAGCGCGACCGAGTCAGGTGTTTGTTTTGGTTAAAGATACAGCATTACTATCGCCAGGACACTCGAGTTGCCATTTTTTTTTTTTTATTAAAATTGCCGTTTCCATAAACTAGGAATGAGATCTATGTAATTTGAACTTTTGACTGTCACAGACATGTTGCCTTTATGTTTACTGTCGTCTAGATTAAGACGTTTCCAATCAAGAGTGTATTCATTTGGAAATCTTAAGATGACCAAATAAATCTAAATGCCGATTCACTAGAAAATCAACTCATATACATTTGTTCATGAAAAGAGTTTGATTTTACTTGTGTTACTACTTAGAAGGAATTACGTAGAAAAAAAAAATTATATAAGCCCATTGCATTTTCATGTAAATAGAATAACACTGTAGGTATATCTGATATTGCTTGCCACCTGGTGACAACCACTAGTTCTGAAAACTCCCTATTGATGGCTAGTGAAATGGCAAGAGTAACCCGCCTTTTTCAGTATGAAATGAGGCGGGAAAACTTACGCCGTAAATATAAGTGAACGGCATTTCGTCCACAAACGTACATATACGTTTACGGGACGGTAAGGGTTAATAGCATTTAACAACACACGACACACAGGACGCAAGTAGACAGCAACAGACAGATTAGGTAGGAATGGTCAAGAGACCGATCCCACAATGTCACCAAGACATGAGACGTCAGGAAACGAGTAGACAGCGACAGACATTCGCTGGTTCTCTGTATTTGCATTTGCAGAGAACCATTCGCTGGTTCTCTGTATTTGCATGGCAAATACAGAGAACCTCCCGTGGGGGCTAATCCTAATCAGTATGGAAGGGGGTTGCTGCCAAGATAACTTCAATTAGAGTTATTAATAAAGAGCCCCCTAAATATCCCCTCCCTACTCCTAGCCGGCTTTCTCCAGTCTCGCGTTTAACTAGCGTAGGAATGGATCTCAAGCGCCATCCCCAGCCAAAGACCACCAAATCATGTGAGGAGGTGGAAGGGGAAGAAATGGAAAAGGACAGAGACCGAGGAAGAAGCCGGCAGGCTATGTTTGCTTCGCTTTCCTCGTTCACAATCTAATTTTAAAAAATGCGTTCATACCGTGTATATAGTAAGTTTCTCGCATCCTAACTAGAGTTACTCTTCTTTTAATTTTTCCCACTTTCCCTTGTAGTAACGATTTGAAACTGATACCCATGAAAGGAGAAAAGTCATAGTCAACTGTAAGACAAAAAAATTCCAGCCAACTCCTAAAAATAAGAACAGTGATTTATCGAATATTAAAAGCTTTGAGAGCAGGACAGTCTTGCGAGTGTGTAGGATGCGCATAGCTTATTAGCCACCCTCACATTTCGCCCCATGTAATTCTAGACCAGGGGTGGCCGATCGACTGGTTGATCACAAGCCTGTTTTATGTCGATCACACTACTGTACCTGTTAATAATTCGTCCTTCAAAAGTTCCCATGCAAATAGCTGCAATAGCATATCCAAATACTCATGATACTTGGATTATTATATATATATATATATATATATATATATATATATATATATATATATATATATATATATATATATATATATATATATATATATATATATATATATATATATATATATATATATATATATATATATATATATATATATATATATATATATATATATATATATATATATATATATATATATATATATATATATATATATATATATATATATATATATATATATATATTTTTTTTTTTTTTTCTGGGAATAAGTTATATTTATAATCATAACGATGGACATGTCTGAACACCATACAATTATTTATAAAGACAGACTACTCCTGTGTTATCATGCACTGGCAGCCTTTAAGCCTTGGGAGATTGGCGGAAACTGACCAGTGGACAGGAACCGTACGCGTTCGTACAGGAAGGTGATAGGTGATTGCTGTTAAACCTGATTTGTAAATTGTCACTACTTGTAGAGCCAGTGTGTACTTTTGTTTGTTTACAAAATAATGATGACTGTTAAATAAAAAGTTGACTCAGAGTTAGGGTGTCTTGTCTACACCCGTGAATCATATTGATAATTGTCAACGCAAATATTAATTGGCATCTCTGTTCCCCCCACAAGCCTCCACAGTTGTCAGCAAACGTTGAACGTCTAGAGGTGTTGGGATCAGTGTCTCGTAAAGAAATGTTCTGACGGCTTGAAAGTCACGTATTAATGAAATATTCCACACAGTCAATATTAAGGGCGGAAAAAAGCTGCATTTATTTTAGTTTCCTTTCATTAGATCAGTTTTAAAGTGTTGTTTATATTATAAACCAGCCCGGAGTGCAGTGAGCGAGTAAGTGTATGGATGTATGTCACCACCCCACTCCCTCTCCCTGTAGCAGCAGAATTGAAGAGCATCATCGCCCAGCCACCATGAAAGATAAACATACAAAGGAAGACAGCGCTGTTTGGAGAAGACTAGGAAGGGATTAAAGTTAGACATGTCATTTGCTTTGAGGGGATAAGTGAGTAATTACCGGCCCTATCTAAGTCGCTTTAGGAGTCTTTTGGGTAAGTGATTCCTCGGCAGTGCTAAAGCAAACCGAGTAATTTGTGATAGAATGAGCAGTGAATTATCCTGCTTTTTTTTTTTTTTTCTGTGGGTACTTGTCAGTATTCGTGTCACTTTGTGTACCTGTTTTGTGTTAAATGCTATTGTTGGTTAAGGCTGCTCAGTCGCAAAGGACTTAAGTGAAGAGCTGTGTAGTGAACTTTACTCCCTCCTCAGGTCCTGATAAGGCCTGCTGTCCAGCAGAAGGCTGTAAACGACATTACTTGGCTAGAGCCTATAACAGGCAGTTGGACAGTGGGTGGTTTGTTCTTGAGGGCGGTAGTCCAACAGGGTTTTATACCTCGACCCTGTATGTGTTGTCACTTGTTATGATTGTCTTTTCCTTACAACATGACTGGCGACTCTTACCCAGCTGTTGGAATTGGCTGTTGTATTATTCCATTTTTTGTGGGTGGGATAAACAAACTGGATCTCAGTTGTGTAATTCACTACAGGGGGTCAGAAGGACGCTGTGGGTGTGAATTGGGTTCCTCACTATACTGCACAGGAAGTGGTAGCCGGAAAGGGGGAGCAGAACCTGGTGTTATGACCGTCAGAGAAAAAAGGTGCTAGAGACCAGAAGGATCTTGTAACACATTGTTGGGGTGTGAAGGGTAGCAGAGACACCAGAATCTTGGTTGCGTTTATTTATGGAGCGAGGGAGAACAAGGCACGGGGTGACAGAGAGAGAGGTCCGGACTGACTTCTTTTTTTTTTTTTTTTTTAATTAGAGGAAGAAGGTGAATGAAGAAGAGTTTGGACAGAGGAAGGTGTATAGTTAGAAATGGAAAGACTGTAGAGAGAAAAGACTGGGCAGACCACATTGCTATTTTTATATAGGAGGTTTTGTCTGTGTCTGCATCGGTGGTTCAGTGGTGTGTGTGTGTGTGTGTGTGTGTGTGTGTGTGATGTGTCTGATGTGTGTCGTGTGTGTGTCGTGTGCCGTGTGTGTGTCACTGACTTCTGGTTCCCATGGCGCCTGTATATATATATACACAAACATATCGTACCGCGCTTGGGTAAATACAAACTCCTACACTCTCCCACCAATTACACAGGATGGTGTAATGATATAACTTAAAATATAATATGCGCTGTGGGGAGCAAAGGAAAAGTAAACATAACACATATCCTTGAGTGACACTGAGTTAACCTACACAGGAGAGTTTAAGAAATAATCATCAAGGTGCCTTGGTGCTCGCTGGGTGCGACGGGGCCGTGGTGTGGTGACGCGCACAGGTGTAGGGGATTCAGTCGAGTCATCCGACAGCTGTGGTTCACCGGTAAGAGGACGAAGATGACGTCTATTCCGTATGGACGCTCTCCCACTGCCGTCTAGTCGTAGAAGATACTGACGGGGTGCGGATAGTTCGAGCACGGTTCCCACCCGATCCCACCGTCCGCTAGATGGGTTTTGGATGCGCGCTCGCTGCCTGGGCCTCAAGGGTGTCAGACTGTGGGCTTGCTGATCGTGCCGCATTGATGAGTTGACTGATGTTTGGATCATGGCACGTTCCCGGTCGCGCAGTGTCCTGCCCCACTGCTCGTTGATGAGGTAGCGGGAGCTCTCTACGGGTATGGCGTCTCGCAGCTGTCTGCCTGTCAGCAGCTGTGCTGGGGATGCGTCGAGGCCGTGCAGGGGTGTGTTCAGGTACTGGAGGATCGCTCTGGCAGCGCTGTCGGTGTCTTAGGAGCCCCCGCGAGTTGTGTTGCCTCTTAACAGCCTCTTGGCCGACTTGACAGCTGCTTCTGCACGCCCATTAGATTGGGCGTAGTGGGATGATGAGATTCGTAGGGTGACGCGCCAGTCCTCCAAGAACCTCCTCGATTCGTGGCTGGTGAGGTTGGTGCCCTCGTCACATGAGAGCTCTTCAGGGATGCCGAAGCGTGTGAACCACCGCCGGAACAACGTGATAAGGCGGGAGCTGGTGGCTTCCCCAGACAGGTGTTCCACTTCTAGCCAGCCTGTCAGCCTGTCGGCGTATGCGATGTACACATTGCCGTGTAGGTGAAACAGGTCGGCCACGGCTTGTTGAAATGGGAACTGGGGTGGTGGGGTGGGCAGGAGCGGCTCGGCTGGTTGAGAGGGCGTGTGCGTCTCGCACATCTGGCACTGGCGTCGTTTTTCCTCCACTTCTGCATCGATGCCGGGCCAGTATACAGACTGCCTGGCTCTGCGAAGCATTGAGTCTCTGCCCTGATGACCAGCGTGGAGATTGGCGAGCACGGTGCATCTGAGGGCGGTTGGGATGACAAGACGGGGGAATCTCTTATCGCTGGTGTAAAGCACAATGTCGCCTTGACATGACAAGTGCTGCCGCATCCTGAAGTACGGGCGTAGCGCGGCCGGCTCGGCGTCCTTCCGCTCGCCCCATCATCGGCCACGCACTCATGGAGGAGCCGATATTCCTCATCTTTGACTGCCTCCTCCTCCACATGACGTAGGTCTACCACATGACCCACGTCGTCTGTAGTGGCTTCTGCTGCCGCGGCGACCATGACAGCGCACACTGCTTCATCGTCAGCCTCGTCTGAGTCCTCTGGTGCGTTTGCTAATGCTGGGTAGCGCGAGAGAGCGTCCGCGGCGCAGTTGCTTTTCCCCTTGATATACTTGACACGGAAGTTATACATCAGGGTCCTTTCTTTTATGTTGAGGATGCGGGGGTTGTGAATGTCCTTCAGCTCCTTGTCACCGAAGATTTTGGTGAGCGCTTTATGATCGGTGATGAAGGTTAGGTTTTTGCAGCCTAAGAGGAACAAGCGGGCCTTCTTGAGACACCAGGCTATCGCGAGTGCCTCTCCCTCCAGTGTGCTGTAGTTCTTTTCGGCCGCGGTCAGGTGCCGGCTGCCGCAGAGGACTAGTTTCCATCCGTTTGGGCAGCACATTGGTGCCTCCAGGGACACGCATTGGCAGTACTGCTGCGACACGATGAATCCTATACCTTGCCGGCTGTAGTCAGTTAGGACGGCTGTGGGGCGTGAGGTATCGTAGAACTTGAGACCTTCTGCTGCGAGATTCTTGATGGTGTCCTTCGCTGACGTGAAGATGGCGCCGAGTCTTCCCGGCTGGTTTCTTCAGAAGCTCCCTGAAAGGCTCCATGATGGGGGCAACTGCTAAGAAGGGAGCCACCTGATTCACCAGGCCAAACCACGACCAGATATCCGTCAGTGATGGGCTTGCAGGCTTCGTGAATTCTGTGATGCTCTTGATGAGGTCGTGACTGGGCTGGTAGTCTTCCCAGCCGAGTAGATACCCGGCGAACGTGACGTTTCTCTTGCAGAAGCTGAACTTATCTGGCCTCAGTGTTACCCTGTTGTCGCGGCATTTCTGCAGAAATCCATACGTGTGCCAGAAGGCTTCTGCCACACTTTCGTCGTGCAGAAGCGTGTCGTCAACACACTTGATTTTCCTGGGCACGTCGCTCATGATGTCGTCGAGGCGCTTCGTGAAGGCGTCCTGCGCCGCACAGTGCCCCATGGGAGTCCTGCGGTAGCGGAATCTTCCCCAAGGGGTGATAAATGTCGTTAACTTGCGGCTTTCACTGTCCAGGGGTATCTGGTGGTACGCGTCGGCGACCGTCTTGAAGGTGTGCTTGGGCACGCTGGAGATGAGATCAAAGGGAGTCCTGGTGTGGTGAGTCTCGCGCAGGCAAGCTTGGCTGAGCTTCTGGAAGTCCACGGTTCTGCGTGGCTTCCCGTTTTTCTTTGGCACCACCACCATGCGCGCGCACCACTCGGTCGGCTCTCCGGCAGGCACTTCCTCTATGATGCCTCTGGTGATGTCGTCGTCGAGCTGGCGCCGTACCTCGTCGTAGAAGTGGTGCGGGACTGTGGCGGGGACGTGCACCGCGTGGGGGCGTGCGCCGGGGCGGAGGTGGATGTGGTGTGGCGGGCTACGCATTTCTGGTAGAGGCGTGCGCTCTGTTGCGAACACCATGCGTCCAAACTCCTCCAGGAGCCATTTTTCTAGACGCCCCACGTTCTCTTCTACCGACTCGTAGGGTGGTGACAATGGGTGGGCCGAGGTCTTGAGAGACGCAGGGGCCGTCAACGCGCTGATTCTGATTGCAGGGCGGAGAAAATCTTGCGGCACCAACTGAAGGGCTCTGCAAGCTCCAAGTGACAGGTACAGCCGCTGCACCCCTTCAGCTATGTATACGCACTCAGACGTGGTGATGGCCCCCGCTGTCACCTCGCACGTGAGGCTTCCCAGAAGCTTCACCCCTCCCCCGGCGACGTGGCTGACTGTCCTGGGTGAGGCGTGGAGTTGCCCTGGGGGGATACCCAGACTCTCCAGCAGGGGCCGGCCAGCGATGCACACCTGAGCCCCTGTGTCGGCCACGGCCGTGGTGCAGCACTCCGCCTGCGGCCAGGGGGCAGACGATCCGCACTGACAAGTCTTCCGTCGCCTCCACGCCTCCTACAATCACTGCGTTGGAGGTAGCGGGGCCCCTGCCTGGTGTGAGGGCGCGGCACATACGCCAGAAGTGCCCTTTGCGCCCACAATTGCGGCATGTGGCGTCGCGGGCGGGGCACTTATTAGTACCGCCGCACCCACTGTCCCCGCAGCCCTTGCACCGCTTCCGGCTGCGCCCTGGGCCAGCACGACCGGGGGCGCTGCGGCTCCAGGCGCGGCGCTGGTGGTTCACAACTGACACCTCGGTGGCCGGGGGATGGGGGGGTTGCGGTGGGTTGTGGGTGGACGCTCCTGCGTCCGCCAGGGCTGCCACGTTCCCTGTGACCCGCCGCCCCGCCACTTTGTCTGCGACCTCTATGATCTCGCACTGATACACTACATCACTCACGGACGTCAGGCGAGGGAAGCACCGTAACACCTCAGCTTTCATGTCGCGATCACTGAGCCCCATGACCACTTTTCTGCTCATGATGTACTCGGTCAGTGAGTTATCACACTTTGGGCAGCGAAAATTGCACTCGGCTGCCAAGGCACGGCACCTCAACACGTATGCGTCGACACTATCTCCCGGCTCCTGGGAGTACTGAAAGAGATCGGACCATGCACCTACCTCGCACCGCTGTCCGACCACCACACTTCTCACCACCTCTACCGCTGCACTGGTTGAGAGCTGCCGGAAGTCCTGCTTGTCGAAGCGTGCGTCAATGCGCTGCTGGAGACTGCCGTCGCACAGGAGACGCACGTATGGGGCGGCGAGGGGCGGGAACCACCGGCAGATCAGGCCGTAGTCTTCGACGCTAACGGCCCATGCCTCGAACGCCGCCGGTGACATGCCTCGAGTTGCTGTCCCTGGACCCGACGGGGGAGCCGGCGGACGATGTGATGGTGAAGCTGCCTGTGCGCTAGGTGGTCGTGTTGATGCAGGTGGGGTGAGGGGTGTGCTGAAGGGCCCGGACCTGGGAGCTGTGGCGGGAGGGCTTGGTAATGGCAGATGAAGCACCACGTGGTCTCTTGCCGGTGTGCCGGTGACTACTTCTTCCAGGATTGCTTGCTCCATCCCTGGATTACCTCTGACGCATCATGGTGCCTCACCCCAGTTTAAACGATACTGCGCCATGTTGGGGTGTGAAGGGTAGCAGAGACACCAGAATCTTGGTTGCGTTTATTTGTGGAGCGAGGGAGTACAAGGCACGCCGTGACAGAGAGAGAGGTCCGGACTGACTGCTGGTTCCCGACTGACTGATAGATTGCCACTCCGTGGAGTGGCGCGGGCCTTTTAGCCTAAAGGCGGCCCACAGGTGGCTTTCGTTGGTAGGAGGTAGGGAGACAAGTCTCCATGCCACTAGGGGAGTCTGACTTGCCCGCCTATAGCGGAGTGTCAGATACACCCCTTGTGGTTTGAGGATACTGTCTTCCCTGTGTCTTGTCCAGTGTTAAGTGTCCAGCCTCCTTTCTTTTGTGCTCGGGGGAGTCTGACTTACTCGCGTGTAGCGGAGTGTCAGATACACCCCGTAGCAGCGTAGGAGGAGACTGTTCGGAATAAAAAGACTGTTGTTTTACCTGGGTGGCCGAAAGGCATTCACCATCTGTATCAGTCTGTTGGTGTCTGTTTGTTGCAGTATGTGTGGTGCGTCGTGTGCGTGTCTGTGTAGGAACGGAGCTGTGCTTGGGCAGTCTTCAATGTAGTGTTGTAGGGGTGTGTACGAGGGTGTGTCGCAGTGTTCGCATGTGAATGGTAGTGTATTGTTGAGCTCGGCTAGGCAGTGGTAGCCGAGTCGTAGTCTGTGTAGTCGTGTACGTGTGCGTCGTGGTAGTGTGTCAGCAGGTGGTGCGGTGTTTGCAGTTGCTGTGCCATACCAGGTTGCACTTGGTGACCCTTCAGCAATCTGACTTCTTACTGCTTGGGTGCATAATTGCTTGCAGGTTTTCTTGGCGGTGCTGCTGACTTGCGCTCGGGATGGTACTACGTGGCTCGTCACAGTAGGGAGTAGGAGTCCATCTTTCGCTGCGGTGTCTGCTAAATCGTTTACTGTGATATTAGTGTGGCTGGGGATCCAGTTAATTGTGATCTTCCTGTTCCTTCTGCGGATGGCCTGTGCGTTGGCATGGATGGTGGTGATGAGGCGTATGTTGTCTCCTGAGTGTGTCTGCTGGAGGCACTGTATGGCGCCCAACGAGTCGGTGTGGATTAGGATGTCTTTGTGTTTGTGAAGTGCATCTTCTAGTGCCTTCCCGATGGCAACTAGCTCAGTTTGGAGCGTGGAGGAGTGGTCGGGGAGGCGGAATATGCCTGTTCCTGTGTTGTGCACGAAGGCTGCTGCTGCTCTGTGTGTGTTGGGGTCCACTGATCCGTCTGTGAAATAGACCTCCATGTTCCTGTCATTCACTGCGTGAAGAGCTTGTTGAGCTTGGGCTGCGAGGGCGTCAGCGCTGAGAGACTCTTGCCATGGAGGAGGTGGTTGATAGTCGGGCTGCTGGGCATCTGTTGTTCTTGCGGTTAATGGTGTTTGCATCTGTAGCGTCTTAATGCCCTGGGCCATTTTCTGTGCCCAAGTTTTCTTGGTAAAGAGTTCTTCATTGTGGGCGAGACTCTGATGAACTTTTCTGGCGTCTGTTGTGTATTTAGTTTGGGAAAGTGTCTTGGCAAGGAGTGAGGTGTTCATGGCATGGATACGATGGGCAAGTAGTGGTAGATCGGCCTCCGCTCTCATGTTGACAAGCTTCGTCCAGCGAGGTGCCCCCAAGATGATGCGGAGCGCTTCATTTTGGAGTTTCTCGAGGTCCTCCATCTTGTATGGTGATATGGTGGCTAGAAGTGGGGCTGCATAGTCTACAATGGACCTTATGGCCTGGATGTAGAGTAGCCTAAGCACTTTAAAGTTGGCACCGCCTTCTGTTGCAGTGATGGCTCTCATAGCTTTGAGCCTGGTGTTGGTTCTTTCTTGTATGGACTTCACGTGCCGTCTGAATTCTAGGTTTTCATCCATCCATATTCCTAAGTAAGGATGTTGGGTTGTCCATTCAATTTCATGGGGCTGTACTTGAAGGGGTGCATGGGGTCTCCCGCCGTTGAAGTACATGGCCTTTGCCTTCTCGAAGTTTATTTTTAGTCCTAGGGAGTTGCACTTCTTGGCGACTGCGGTGATGGCATTCTATGCTTTTTGGAGGTGGAGTGGCCCCGTTGTGATGATGGCAATGTCATCGGCGTAGCACAGAATCTTGGAGCCTGTAGTGAGTGGAAGTGACACAAGCTCCTCCATTAGGATGTTGAACAGGTGTGGACTGAGGATGCTTCCTTGGGGTGTGCCGTTTTCAAAGATCGTGTAGTTGGAGAGGCGACCCTGGAACTGCATCCGTGCTTTTCGGCCAGTGAAAAAGTCTTTTACCCATGCCAACAGCTTCCCTGCCACTCCTTTCCTTGCGAGGGCTGTCAGAATGGCTCTTGCGTTTGCCAGCTCGAACGCCTTTTCCATATCTAAGAAGATGACAACGGCCTTCCTTCCAGATATGAATGTCAGCATGTCAAAGAGGCAATCCCTTGTTCCGATGTTTCGAGTGTAGGCAAAAATGTTTTCGTGTAGTGGGCCAGCCACCCAATGTAATCTGTTCAGGACCATTCTCTCAGCTGTCTTCCCAAAGCAGCTTAGCAGAGAGACTGGCCTTGTTTTTGCCTGGGTCTCTTGGCTTCGGAACTGGGTGTATGGTTGCCTCTTTCCATGCTGATGGTATAAGTCCTGTAGCGTATGAGGTGTTGATTATTTTGAGGAGCTCATCTTGTGCTGCTTCACCTCCTTTTCTGATCATGGAGTATGTGATTTTGTCCGCACCGGCAGCTGTGTCAGGTCTGGGCAGTAGCGCCTTCTGCAGTTCCCGGGGCGTAAAGGCTGTGTCTGCTGGGTGTCTTTGTCTACAGGCTTGTTGGATGAAGGTGTCTTGGGCTAGACGTTGCTCTTCAAGCTTGGCTAGGGACGCGGGGCTGAGCTGTGCTGGGGTGGCTCTGTTCACTTAAGTTTGTAGAAGTCTGGCGGCTTCCCTCTCTGGGTATGGGTGTGTAGGTGCTCTCGGTGTCCTCTTGCCGGTTGCAGTTTTCACGTGCTTCCAGAGGTCGCTGAGAGTGGTGTGGGCGTTCATGCCGGAACACCATTCCAGTCATTTTTCTGTTTTTATTGCCTTTTTCCCCTCTCTCGCCGTCCTGATGGCAGCACGCAGGAGTTCCCTTGTGGTCTCTGTGTTGTGTGTTCAGTTGAGTTTTCTTGCTTGATTTATCCGGTGGTTATATTCTTTGACTCTCTGATCATAGTACCAGCGATCTTTGTAGTTATGTGTTGGTTTCTTCGTTTTAGGAATGGCTTTGTTTGCTGCATGGTGGAAGGCGTCAACTAGCCGATGTTCCAAGTCATCTTCTGTGAGGCCGGGTTCTGTCTAGGCTAGGTAATGGAGGATTTCTTCTCTAAATCTCGGCCAGTCTGCCTTTTTCGTGTTCCATCTGGGGACGAGTGCTGGGGTGGGGGGTTTTTCACAGTTGATTTTGATAGTGGTGGCAAAGTGGTCACTGGTGAGGTGGTCATGTAGCTCCCACTTTGCTCCGTGGCTGAGATGGGGAGAGGCAAAAGAGAGGTCAAGGATACCGCCTTGGATGTGTGTGGGCTCTCCTATGGTGTTGAGGAGAGTTGCCTCGGGAACGTTGGCCATTACTTCAGCTAAATGTTGCCCGTCTCTGTTCTGTCTTCTTGATCCGAGGATGGTGTGATGAGCGTTGAAGTCTCCCCCGATGAAGACACTTGTTGTTGCGCAGAGGGCAAGGAGCTCACTGATCTCGAAGGGTGTCACAAGGTTGTTGTATATGTTGTAGACTTGGATGGGTCTGTGGCGGAGTTGGAGGGTGATTCCTAGGACCTCGGTTCGATCACCGCAGTCGACAGGATGGTTGATCTTTTGGCTTGGTATGCAGCTTTTAACTAAGATGGAGCAGCCTCTTGTCTGTCTGTCTATGGCCGGAAGGTGATATGCAGTGTATCCTGAGAAGTGGGTTTGTGTGTCCTGAGGCAGGCCCGTCTCTTGTAGCAGGATGACATCCCAATTGTTTTCGTATGCGTCTGCCATTAGGAGGTGGTGTTTATTTGATATCGTGCAGCAGTTCCACTGCAGGATTTGGAGCGTCTGTCTTTGTGCTTCTTGCACGTCTTCTTCTCTGTCTGTGTTTCCTGTGTCGTTTGTGTGAGTGTTGTCATTGGTGTCAGGGTGAGTGTCGTATCCATTGTTTGTGTTGGTGGTGTTGCTGGGTTTGTTTGCTGTGGAACACTGCGCCGGTTCTGTGTTATCCCGAGGGCCGCCTTTTCTCTCGCGATGTTCGCCGAGGCGGGAGTGATTCCCTTGTTGTTTTGAGGAGCTGGCATCAGTGCGGGTGACTGGCTGCGTGGCCGAGGCGAGGAGCTGCGGCTGGTGGGTGGCTGCTGGGGTGCCGACTGCTTCTTGCACACTTTGGCCACAACTTGTACTGACAGGGTGGTGATGTCTTCCGACGGTATTTGTTTTCCCAGCATGGAGACGAGGGCAGTGGCAAACGTCTGGAACATTGCCTGCAGGTCCTGCTTGGAGAGAGTGATGTGTTCTGTTTGTTGAGTTGGTGGTCGTGATGCGTTGATTCGCTGTCGTGGCCTGCTGCCTGTCCTTGGTTGCTGTGCTGCTGTTCCTAGTGTTCCTAGTGCTGGAAAATCGGCGTTTGCTGTCGTGTTTGGAGTCTGTTGTGGCTGTGCTGATTGTTGTGGGGCGATGTCGAGTCATCCACTGGTGTTGGGAGGCCTTCTGAACATCGACTAACTCTCTCCTGGCTGTGCAGCTTTTGTTCCAGGCGTGATGTGGACGGTGGCAGTTGGGGCACTTCGCTGTCGTTGTGCCTCCTTCTTTGTGCATCTTGATGCATTTTTCTGTCTCGTGGCTGCCGGCGCAGATTCCGCATTTCGTTGGTAGTGTACAGTTTGCCTTGTGGTGGCCAAACCTCTGGCAGTTGAAGCATCTGAGAGGCTCCTTGCCGTAAGGACGTGTGTAGAACGTGCCCCAGTTCCCCAGGTCTACATAGCCTGGAAGGGGGCCTCGAACTGTGATCAACACTTGACGTGTTGGTTCTCCTTCTCGATGAGTGAGTCGGTCTGCGGAAATTATCTGGGGGTGTCTCTGCAGGAGTGAGAGTGGCATGAGCAGGTGGTACTTCAGTACCACTCCTCTGGTGATGTTGCTGGTGGATGACTGCAGGTGTATGGGTTTTCCCTTGAGCTCCTTCAGGTTGATGATATCGTCGTGTACTTCCATTGTTGGTGGGGAGAGGAGCACTTGCCCTGAGTGGAGGAACTTCATGGGTAGTTTTTCTCTCATGTTCAGCGCTGCCTCTAGAGCTTCTGCGACGTCTATTGGTGACTGGAAACCTTCCGTGGCTGGAATGATGATACGTGGGACATCGCCGGACTGGTGCCTGGAGGTGGGAGTCTCTTTTGGCTGTTCTGGAGCTGTTGCCTGTTGCGTTTTCTTTTCCTCATATCTGTCCCTGTGAGCTCGGTTGTATCCACGCCCTTGGAATCGGAAGCCGTCTTCGTCTTTTGCTTGCTTGGAGGTGGAGGGCTTGGGTTCAGGAGTCTTGTCTTGGGCTTGGCATTTGGCAGGTGGGCAGCTTTCGTCATCTTCGGAGTCTTGGTGGAGTCCTCGTTTTGTCCTGTCGATGCTCATGGATCCTTCTCGGGACGGTATGGTTCTCGGGTCGCGTGTGAAGTGGTTATCAGACTTGTTAGTTGGCATCTTTCCTCTCAGGGTGTGATCTTCGACCGTCGTCTCCATTCTCGTGGTGGGGTCTTGGCTCGGCATGCTGAGGGCGGGGTGGAGTCCCCCTGTGACTAGCGGGTCCCTGCCTGGCAGTTGGCGGTTGCTACTGGTAGCCCGATTTCTAAAAACCGTCGCAGCTACCCCGCCCTGCGAAATATCTAGGTCCTATGGAGGTTATGGGAGGCCCTCCTCAAGCTAAGAGTTGCCTTGACCTGGCCCCGCAACCAAGGCTGGACCAGCACGCTCACTGGCTTCCTTGGCGCATCGCAGGCTGCCCCTGCTTCAGGAGTTCTGGAGGCTTTTCAGGTCCTCCAGCCCCTTCACCCAGAGGCGAAAGAGAGGTGAAATAGAGTAAGAAGGAGAGAGAGCCTGACCAAACCCTCGGCTTCCTACCCCCAACCAATCTAACACTCAGCGTCAGGCAAGGGCGGGGGGTAAATTCCAATCCGAGCCCATCGGGAGTGCGATTGACGTGGTAGGGCGCCAATTCGTGTCAGAAGTGTAATTGGGTGTGTGTGTTGTGTGAATTTTGTGGTCTATTCAATTCTCAGTGCCTAGAGTAGCACTTGGGATAATGTGGGTCGCTGTAGAGTGAACTGCTGCATCAGGAGCGCTGGTAAAGCACAGCGCGGAGTGGAGATCGGTTTAAGTTTAAGTTTAAAGTTTATTGAGTTAAGTTGGGGGAGATATATAATAGGGGGGGGGGGAAGTACAGAGTAAGAAATACAGAAATAAGTCAAAGTACAAAAGTTGCCGGGCGATCCGACCTGCTATTATTATACATATTAGAAACTATATTTAATATGAAAGTTTACATGTTGTTTGAAGCTTATATGGGGGTATTTATTTCTTTACATGTTGTATATATCCTTAAAGTAACATATTTATATTGTGAGATGATGTTGGATGTTTATTTATAATGGGAAATAAATTACTTAATTTTTACATAATGCATTTTTACATTAATACATAATAGACTTATTTGTAAAGTGGTTCCGGGTCAGGGGTCCGTTCCAGCGCCCACAAGCTTCTGGGAAACCATGAGTGCTGCGACTGTGGCGCTGCTTCATGGAGCTGTCTCAGGGTCCGGTACTGCTCCCAGTCCTCCTCGGCCATGCGCTGCCACATCTGTGCCGCTTGTTGGTGTGGACGTATGTTGACCGGGGGGGTGCCTGAGTCCATATGAAGGGATTCAGAGCTCTTGAAGTCATCCCACCGGACGCCAGCCGCAAACCGAAGTGCAGCATTTTGTACTCTCTGGAGGCGGCGGTGGGCAGTCTGGGTGAGGGCATGTAGAGGGACAGGTGGGTATGTTAGGACAGGCAGCACCATGGTCTTGACCAGGTGGAGCTTGACCTTGCTGTCCAGCTCTCGAAAACGTCGGAGGAGGGCCAAGGCAGCCTTGCCCCTCGCCACCCTCTGGGAGATGTGGGCCGAGTACCCTCGCCCTGAGACGTGAAGGCCCAGTAGTTTCCCGCTGGGGCTGAACTCGACGGCTTCCTCATCGACCAGCAGAAGTTCAGGGTTCTGCGTGGCTGGTGCTATGACTGAGAATTTAGCCATGTTTGTTCTTATTCTCCATTCTTCCTCGAAGGTGCTGACTCGCGTAATTTCCCGCCCGGTCCTCGCATTTAGCATCAGGCGCGACCTTCCTGGATGGAAGACTACCTGGGAGACGTCGTCCGCATACTGGACGTTTATTCCTGCCTGGGAGGCAGGACAGTCTCCTGTGAATATGGTATATAGCGTCGGGGAGAGGACACTTCCCTGTGGCACCCCTGTCTGCAGCGGGAAGGGCGGTCCGCTGTAGGTGCCGACACGCACTCTGGCACTCCTATCGTCCAAAAAGTCGCAGAGAAGGCGCTCGACAGGGCCCGGGAGCCCCAAGTGCAGCACCTTGAACTTAAGCCCCAAGTGCCACACTTTGTCGAACGCCTTGCTTACATCTCTGAGTACTAGGTTGCACCGATGTCCCAGTGCCTGGTGGAGTGCTAGAGTCTCTGTTGCCACAGCTATGGCGTGCGTCGTGCCTCTTCCCCGACGGAAACCATATTGTGCCGTGTTGTACAGGTGTCCCCCATCCAGGTGGTCACGCAGCCTCCTGCCGATGACCCTCTCGAACATTTTTCCTGGCACCTCCAGGAGGGAGATGGGCCGATAGCTGTCCGGTTGTGTTAGAGCCTTGCCAGGCTTGGCTATCATCTTCATCTCCGCTTCTTTAAGCCCGTCTGGAAAATAACCTGCCGACAGGGCAGAGTTGAAGATGTCCCGGAGTCGAGCAAGTGCAGGAGGCGGGAGGTGGGCGAGAATTGTCCTGTTGATCCCACTGCTGCCAGGGCAGGTGGGCTTGCTTGACCTAATGGCTGCCTTTAGCTCTTCTAGGGAGATGAAGCAGGTGAGTGGGAAGTCACCCGCCAGCCTCGTGGGGTCCGCTTCCTGGTGCGGAGTGGTGCGATGTCTGTGGACTGCAAGGTAATCCAGCACCATGTCATTGTCCTCATAGTCCTCGTCGTCGTCTTGGAAAACTGTTTCCCATTTCCTAGTAAATAGTCTGGCTTTGTCAGCATTACTGTAGTGTCTTTGTCCGTTCCTGTCAAGTAGGTATGAGTCTTGTCCTTTTGTTCGTCCAGATAGGCGTTTTACCTGGGCCCAGAACCTCCTGGGCTCCTTGCACCTTGAAGCCAGGCCCTCCAGAGTCCGTCCCCAGTGTCGCCTGGCTTCGTCTCTCCTTAATTCATGGAGCGTAAGTCTAAGTCTAACGTATCTTCTATAGTCGTTAGTCGTCGTTCGTCCAGCCATGAAGTTGTGCTCTTTGTCGTAGTGCATTGAATTGTATCCTTGTCATCTGTGTTTGTCTAGTCGGTCTTGGGGCAGGTTCTAGTCTGTACTGTGTTTTTGGTATGTGTCGGTCCGCAGTGTCTTTTACCTTTGTCATCCAGTCCGCTAGTGCTGTGTCTATCTCCTCGAGACTCGCTCGGGAGATGTCAATTGCGTCTGTCATGTCTAAGCTTTCGTCCTCCTGAAAGGAGTCCCAGTCAACCCTATGAAAGGAGTAAGAAAGGGGGGTCGGAGTGAGAATAGGAGAAGTTGAAATGTCAATAATGATTGGTATGTGATCACTACTAGTTAGCGGGCCAGGGGAGAGAGAATGAGCATAGTGGAAGGTTTGATTGGAGAAGACAATGTCAGGTGAAGTGGAGGAGAGAGGTCCATAGTAGGTCGGAAAATTAGGGCCAATGTGTCTCGCGGTTTGTCGTCTGAAATAGTCCGTGAGATCACGGCCTACCTGATTCGTAGTACCATACCCTAGTGTCTGGTGTCGGGCGTTCAAGTCTCCTGCGAAAAGCATCGGTGTCTGCCTACGTATGAGTCTCATGAAATCGGGGTGGGGGATGTACTGTCGTCTAGGAGGTAAATATGTAGTTGCAATTGTCAAGGTCCCATCGAATGTCTCTATGTCAACAGCTAAGGTGTCAGAAAGAAAGTCATCCTGAATTCTGTGAGTGAGCGAGCGTCTGACTGCTATCGCCACTCCATCATTTTGCTCACCATTAGAGTTCATCTGGTGAACTCGAAATCCAGGAATCCTAAGTCTGTTTTCGTCTGGTAGTCCGTGTCCGTTAATTAGTATGACGTCCGGGTCAAACTGTCGGTAAGTGTTACATAAGTCGTACTTACGAGTCGTCCAGTGTAATACATTGTGCTGGATTACCTTGAGTCGCTGCATTATGCTGTCTGGGTCTTCTTCTTCCTTCCTCTCCTCTTCTTGAGTGATGGCTCTGAAGAGGTGAAGGGTCCAGATGGCATGGTATCGAAGACTGCGTCCCGTACTGAAGTGAGGAGGTGATCCACAGGGCGGTCCATTTTCCTGAGGCGATCTATAACAAGGTCGTAGTCACTGGCACTGAGGTTATGACGGATCTTGTAGCGTCCTTCCCTTACCCCTCTTTCCATATGGGGGAAGGTGCGAGTTCGGGGCCACATGTCGTGTTTTTCTTTACGATGACAACCTCCAGTCCATTAACTTCCTCGTCCGAGTGGTCATCCTCGCTGTCACTTCCTGCTGGAGATGTGGAGTCCCCGTCTGAGTCTCCCTGTACCTGGAGTGTGTTTTTCCGCACTAATTCTTTCAGCTGTGACTGCCTGTTCTTGTTCGACGACACTTCTCTGGGGAGGGACGGGGGCACTTTTTCCTGCAGTCAGGGTTGTGATAAGGGCTGCCGTGTTCTTGATAGGCGCAAGTTTAACCTCAGGGATCCCATTTTTTACCAAGCTCTCGGAAAGAGTTTTTTGGAGATCGGGCCGCTGCTAGGCTCCTTATAAAGGCGCTCTCCTTGTCTGAGGGGGCGGAGCTTGTGGCTCGGCCCGTCGGAGCAAGAGAGGGCTGAGTGGCTGGCAGGAGCTGGAGCGAGGGCGAGTTCGTGTTGCTGCTACGAGAGCGCGAGCGAGAGTGCACGTGGCGGCTGCGACCTGTTTTTTTTTTTTTTTTTTTTTTTTTTTTTAGCAAAGAGAGAGGGTTAGGATCGTAGTTGGAAGATAAAAGAGAGAAAGTGAAAATAGTAGGAGAAAGAAAGTTGGTGGCCTGCCCACCTTGGTGTGTTAGTAAGTGTTAAATGTTTTGTGTTTGGTGGGTGTTGGGGTGCTTGTATATATGTTATTTATCTAGCTAGCTAATTTGTCTTAGTGACTTTTTGTTTATGTGAAGAGCGGATTGGGTTCATGAATGATTGTAGTTAAACTGCTTGGGTAATTTGTTATATCTTTGAATGTGATTTGCTTGTTGTATTAGTGCTTCGTATGTTTCATTATTGCTTAGTTGTAGTGTGGTCCATATTTTTACTGCGTGTTTGTGTAGGCGTATGTTTAGTGGTGCTGTGTCTGTGGCTTCGTGTAGTGAGTGTGTATGGGTATGTCTGTTCTGTGGCCCATCGGAGCGCCTTGTTCTGTGTTCTCTGTAATTTTCTTAGTTGTGTGTTACTGAGTGCGTGTGTTGGAATTGGAGGATAGTCTAGTGTGGGAATGACCATTACTTTTACAAGATGTATTTTCATAGGAATTGGGAGGTGTCTGAATCTGTACAGCTTCTTCAGTGCAGCTTCTCCTTGTTGTTTTCTTTCGTGCACATGCCTCTTGTAACCTGTGTTTATAATATGGAGGCCTAAAGATTTCCCATGGTTTTGGAATTCTGTTTCCTCCCCATTGATTGTAAGAGGAGGGTTCCGCCTGCTTCCAAGGGCAAGAGGGGTAAACTTACTTACATTTGTCTTTATGTTCCATTTTGTTTCAAAATTATTTACTATATTGATTTCTCTTTCTGTGCGGGCGTTGATCATGTATTTAGATTTGCCAGGGTATCCTATGATTTGGGTGATGTCATCGGCGTAAGAGATGTTTAGGCCATGTCTTGGAGGTGGGATGTCTTGAGTGTATATGACAAAAAGGGTCGGGGACAGCACACTGCCCTGTGGGACCCCACGGCCCAGGGGAAAGGGGACACCTCGGAACTGATCTATTTTAATGCTTGCTTCCCTATCCTCTAGAAAGTCGCATAAAAATTGTTCTATGACATCGGGGAGTCCCAGGTGAAGAAGCTTATATTTTAGCCCGAGATGCCACACCTTATCGAAAGCCTTTGTGATGTCCCTTAAGACAATGTGACATTGTCCTCCGTCGACTTTGTTTTGAGCTATTTTTTCAGTGATTATCGCGAGAGCTTGGGTAGTACCTCTGTCTTGTCTGAAGCCGAATTGTGTTGGGTTATATTGGTTGGTATATTCTAGGTGGGAGCGTAATCTATAATTGATAATACGTTCCAGAATCTTGCCGGGGACCTCCGAGAGTGAGATTGGTCGGTAGTTTAAGGGATGAGCGGGGGATTTACTTGGCTTGGGTATTAGTTTTATTGTTGCTTTTTTCCAGATGTCTGGGAAGTAGCCTGCTGATATAGTGGCATTATAGATGTTCTTTAAGTTTTGTATGGCATTATGAGGTAGATGTTGGAGGATTGTTTTGTTGAAACCACTGCTACCCGGGCAAGTCTTTTTCATGTGTTTGATGATGTTTCTGATTTCTTCTATTGTTACTGGAGTGGTGAGTACTGGGTCGGAATCGAGGCGTGATGGGTCTGCGTTGTTGTGTGGTGTTGTTCTGTGTATGTGTTCTCGTAGGTGTTGTGTTACCATGTGTTCTGTTTCTTCGTGCGTGTCTTCATCTTCAGTGTATATTTGTCTCCAGATGTTCCGATGGAGGGCTTCTTGAGCTTCTGGGGTGTAGTGTCTCATGTTTGCGTTGTCTATGAGGTAATGCGTTGGTGGTGTGGTGTTTCCTGAGAGCTGATTGAGTTTTCTCCAAGAATCGGGTGGGTGTTTGTAAAGTGTTGCCAGGGTTTCAATTGCCTGTTGCCAGTGCTGACTGGATTCTTCTATGAGTGCTTCTTGTATTAGTGTCCTAAGCTCCCTGTATCTATTGTAGTGTGCTCTCATCCAGCCGTTGGCGAAAGAGTGTGCTCTGAGTGCATTGAATTGTTGCATAAGTGTTTGTGTATATTGGCTGTGTGGAGTGTGTGGTAAAGTTCTGTGATGTGTGTTGGGTATGTGTCTACTTTTGGCGTCACTGATAGTAGCGTACCAGTTTTCTATTTCTTCATCAATTTCCTCTAAAGTCGCGTTTTCCACCTCGGTGTTGTCTACCATGTTCTGGGAGATGTAATCTTGGAACTCCTCCCAGTTTGCCCTCGAGAAGCATGGTTGTGGTGGTATCGGTGTTTGTATTGGAGAAGAGGATAATTTCATCAGGATGGGAATGTGGTCGCTGCTGGTGAGAGGACCCTGCGTGATGTGAATGTTGTGGTGTGTTCTATAGTTTGTGAGAATTATGTCTGGTGTTGTGTCTGCGTTGTGTGCGTAGTATGTAGCAAAGTGTGGGCCGATGTGGTGTAGTGTTCTATGTCTGATCAAGTGTGCTAATTGTTTTCCTTTGGTATTTCTACCCCTGTGGCCCAGTTGTGGATGACGTGCATTTAGATCTGCGATCATGTATACTGGGGTGTGTTGTCGGAACAGTTGTGTGAAATCGGGGATGGGGAGATAATCTCTTGTGGGTGGCTGGTATAGGGTGGCAAGGATTATTGGGCCAGTGGTTGTTTCTATTTCAACTGCTAGCAAGTCTGATATGTAAGTGTCGTGTATTTTATGTGGGATGGTGTTTTTGACTGCATTCGCTGTGCCGTCGTGCAGTCTGCCTGTGAGGTTTTTGGTGGGTGTATTGTAGCCCGAAAGTTTGAGTGGTTGATATTCTGTTGTTCCATGGCTGTTGATAAGTATGACATCTGCCTGTAGGTTTCTATATATGTTTGAAAAACCAGTACTTCTGCCCCTCCAGTTTAGAACATTATGTTGCACAATGTTTAATGTCGTTTGGTCCATTTTGGTTCGGGTTGTCTAGTTTTCCTCAGCTGATTTTTTCTTTGCTTGACTGAGGGTGTTGTTTGGGCTATCTCGGTGTCGGTGTTGTTTGTGGCGTGTGGTGTCTGTGATGTCTGTTTGTGATTGTGTTGCCTTGTAACTGTATGTGTTGAAGTGCTTTCAGTAAGTTTGGGAAGTGGTGGTGGTTGTCGAAGTGTTTCTTGCTGTGTTGTCTCTTCTGGTAGCCCTGTATCTTCTTCCTCATCTGTTTCTTGTTCCTCTTCAGAGTCAGACGAGAGTTCAAGGTCTGCTTCAGCAACTGACGTTGTCGTGGCTAGGTTGGTTGTTACTGGTTCCATAATTTGTGGTGTCTCTGATGGCAACATATTCTGGATTATTTGCTGGGAGGGAGGATTGTTGGGGAGGACCACTGTTGGGAGATTATTTTCTTGTAGTATATCAATGAGGGTCTTTTGGAAGGTCCCCGGGTTGACCATGTTCATTGCATGCGCGTGGAGGTAGCAGATCATCATTTTTGATGTTTGGTTGTTGTTTAGTGCCGTAGCTGATGTAGGGAACGTGTTGGCGTTGTTGTGGTGATTGGCAGCTTGAGAGTAGCTCTGTGACTTCACTCGTTTTTCTTCTTGTTTTTCTTTGACTTTCTCCTTCCTTTTCTGGCATTTGTACGCCATTGTCTTGTGCGCTTGTCCACAGTTTATACATTTCACTGATTCTTTTGGACAGATATTCCAGATGTGGTCATGGCTGGAGCATTCTGAACACACTTGGTACCCTGCTGGTTTGGGGCATTGTTTGGTGGAGTGCTCCTCGATTGCATAACATTTCATGCAGTAGGAAATTGGTGTGTATTTCTCTTTGGTGATTTGGTATGGTGCTATGGATACGTTGAAGAGGCGTAGGGCCTGTTTCGTTGCCTTATCTGCCATGCTGATGGTCTCGAACTGGATCTTGAGTGTATTTCCGCTGGTGTTGTTTCTGTTGTTTGGGAACTTGTAGGCATCTTGAATCTTTGCCGATTCCTGTTTGTTTTCAATTTCATCAGCTATGTCATTCTTGGTGTTTTCAAAGGCCGTCTGTTCCACCTTGTGACAGATGATGGTGCGTCGTGCCTTTATTTCAGGGGGAAGGATGGGGTAGAAGCCATGACTTTGTAGAGTCTGGGTTGCTGCCGACTCCAAAACTGTGTCAACTTCCTTTTCACTGGCATTGATGATGTATCCACCGTTGGCTTCGTAGAGAGCATTGGCGTACACATCAGCCGGAGCGAGGATCTCTAGAAGTTTTAGTTTGATTCGTCTATCTTTGGGGTCTCCATCACACGTGATCTTTAGTCTTGTCATGTTTACATCCTATTAGGGGCCGTGGCCCGACTGTACGACACAACTAGGGAGAGAGAATGGAAGGAGCCTGCCTATGCAGAAAGGTTTGATGACCCCGTTTCTAAAAACAGTCGTAGCCACCCCGATCCGCGCCTACACCTATCCGAGTTTTGCCCGACCTTAACCGGTGGGTTTAAGGCAGCATACTAAATGCCCCCCTTGTGCAAGCCTTCAAGTTCACCTTCACTCACCGGTGGACGCTAGGGCGAAAGGAAATATAGTGGGAGGTGAAAGGAGGAACTGCACAGGGGCGGGCTCTCAACCAAGCGGGAGAGCCCCGGTACACAAGTCAGGCTGTGTGATCTGTGTGTGTCTCTGTGCCAGTCTGAGGTGTCTTTGTGCGAGTGCCTGTGTGTGCGTCCTTCTTTCTTCTTTTCTTTCTTTTGAGGGGATAGAAAGTTTGGGTGAAACTAGGGGGGGGGGGTAGAGTTGAGAGTTGGAGGGAATAATAGGTTGGATGAAAGTGAAGTACAGATAAAGAATGAAAGGTGGCGGGCGATACGCCTTGCTGTTCTTATTAATTGTACTCTTTGACGCAGTGCAAGGTGTGTCTATTGATTAGGGACAAGTGTCAGTGTGTAGATATATATATGTTTTAGTTTTACTGGTTGTTTGGTGAGTGCGTGTGTGTTTTGTGTGCGTGTGCATGTGTGTGCGTGGGTGTATTTATGTGTGTGTGCGTGAGTTTATTTTGTTTTTGCTTCCCTCTTTCTTCTTCCCTTTTCCCTGTTTATGTGTAAAGTGGTTGTGGAACCTCTCGTTCAAGAGCTTTTGCCGTTTTCTTGAACCATGTGTGTTCCGAGTTGTTGTTTTGGTTTTCTGTTATTGTTTGTATGTATGTGTTGTCTTGTAGTATATGTTGAAGTGTGTATTTTGTCTTCTGTGCTCGTTCGTGTAATATAATGTTTATTGGTTTCAGATTGCTTAATTGATGCAGGTCTAAAGTAGTTTTTCTGTATGGGTATTTCTCATTGTATGCGAATCTTAAGGCTTGGTTCTGGATTTTCTGTAGTTTGCTAATTGCATGTTTTGAAAGTGTAGCCAGAGGATAATTTGGGTATATTAGCATTGGAATTACGCAGGCCTTAATCAAATGTAGTTTAATGTTAGTGGTTAGTTTATGAAATCTTTTTAGAGTGTATAGTGCATGTTTGGCCTTTGCTATATTGTTAGTGATTTGTCGAGTGTATCCTTTGTTGTGAATTGTTAAACCAAGAATGTTTGCTTTGCTGGAGTATGGTATTATATGATTGTTAACATTTATAGGTTCTGTTTTTATTATAGATACTGGAAAAATGTTGAATTTATTTATATTAGTTTTAATTTTCCATTTGTTCTCGTATTGGTTTATTTTTGAGATTTCTGCTTGTACTTTGCGTGCTAAGAATTTCCTGCTTTTTCCTGGTTGTGATATGATTTGTGTGATGTCGTCTGCATAGGCTATGTATGTGCATTGTGGGCCTGGCAATGGTATATCGGAGGTGTAAATGGAGAAAAGGGTTGGCGATAAATTACTTCCCTGCGGTACTCCGCTAAGCAATGGTATGGGTGGGCCTGTGTGTGTTTTTATTGTTATCCTTGCAGTTCTGCTGTCCAGGAAGCTGCTTAGTAATTTTATGTCATTGTCCGGTAAGTTTATTGTTGTGAGTTTGTATTTGAGACCTTGGTGCCAGACTTTATCAAATGCTTTAGATATGTCACGAGTAACAATTGTGGTTATTTTATTTGTTGTAAGTGCATTGGCCAGTAGTTCGGTGAGGGTTGCTATGGCAGTGTTTGTAGATTTGTTTTGTCTAAAACCATGCTGCGATGCTGGGATGAGTGTGTGTGTTTCTAGGTGGGTGCGTAGTCTTTGGTTGATTATTTTTTCGAATATTTTTCCTTGGACTTCCAGTAAGGAGATAGGCCTGTAATTGTTGGGGTCTGTGGGTTGTTTATTGGCTTTTGGGATAAGTTTCAGCTTTGCATGTTTGAAGTTTTCTGGGAAGTAGCCCATGGATAATGCTATATTGAAAAGTTTGGTTAAGATTACGGTTGATTCTAGAGATAGGTTTTGTAGTATTGTTTTATTTATCTTGGATTCACCTGGAGTATTATTTTTAAGAGTTTTTATTATATGTTTTGTTGTGTCTGTTGTTATTTTGTATAAGAGTGGGTGGTTGTCATTGAGTTTGTCTGGGTCACCGTGTGGGTGTGGTGTGAATAACTCGATGTTCGTGTCAAGAAATTGAGTCACGATATTGGCTGTGTGTTGATCGAATTCTGCCTTTTCTTGTTGCGATATCTGAACATTTTTGTTCCATATGTTTCTAAAAATTTGTTCTTGTCGTTCAATGTTATATATTTTTTCATTGTCGTGAATTATGTAATTCTCTAAGTTGTTAGGATTGCCTTTCAGTCTTTTAATCTGCGACCAGAACTTCTTGGCATCTTTATGTCTGTCTACCAGTGTTTTTATTTTGTCTTCCCAATGCTTGTTTTGTATATGTTTACATTCTTTTATAATGGCATGTTTTATTCTTTTTAGTGTTGCGTATTTTAAAGGACTCCATCCTGAAATATTGCTTTCAGTTGTAATGTTCTCTGCATAGTATGTGAGACTTTTGATGGTGTGATTTGTTAATGCTTTTTGTTGTGTTATTGTTCTTTTCAGCGGTATGTGTGTCTTCATTGCGTCTGTTATAGTGTTGGTCCATTGTTGTAAGGATGTATTTAACTGTTGTGTTGTCATGTAGGGGTTTGTGTTTATGTTTTTGTGTGCGTCTTCAGTATCTCGGGTGAACATTTCCCAGTTCGCTGCGTTGTAGTTTGGTATTGGGGCAGTGGTTGTTTTTATTGCGTGTGTGGTTATTTTTATTAGTATTGGTATATGGTCTGAGGATGTGGTTGGACCCGGTTTTATTTCCATATTGTGGTATGTTTTGTTGTTGGTAAGAATGATATCTGGTGTTGATGTGTTGTTACTACTAAAGAATGTGTGAAAGTGTGGGCCTTGGTAGTTTAGTTTTTTGTTGTCAATTAATTTTTTTATTGCTTTTCCTACATTGTTGCAATCATTGTAATTTAGCACTGTATGTCTGGCGTTTAGATCGCCAATGATGTGGGTTGGTGCATTTTGTGTGGCTAATCTATGAAAGTCTGTAAATGGGAGGTAGGGTCTGCGTGGTGGTAAGTATGTTGTGGCGATGTTGATCGGGCCAGTAATGGTGGATATAGTTACTTGAAGTACATCTGTATCGAAGTCATCTGTAATTCTATGTTGTATATTTGTTTTAACTAATATTGCAGAGGCATCGTGTAGGGTGTTCTGACTATTGATTTTGTATGTGTTGTATCCAAATACTTTGATAGTTTCTGTGTCTTTAACTCCGGTGCTATTTAATAGTATGATGTCAGGATTTTGTTGTAAATATGTGTTAGAGAGTAGGAATTTGTTTGTGTTCCAAGTGTGTACATTATGTTGTATTATTGTTATTGTGTCCATGTTAAGTGTTGTGTTTTGTCTGTGGTGAGTTGTGTTGTGTTAGTGTTTTGTTTTAGCATTGTTCTGTGGTAACGGTTCTAGTTGCTGTATTAGCTTTAATTAGATGAGTGTCTGTGTCTGTTCTTATAGGTCTTTGTGGCTTTGTTTGGAGGTGGGGTGAGTTCTTGGAGAAGGCCGTTACGTATCTTATTAAATTGTGTGTCGTCTGTGGTGCACCAGCAGTTAGTGAGGTCTATGTCATTGTTAAGTATGTATAGCAATATTTCCTCTTCTGTGTATGTGGGGTTGCGGTATCGGAATTTGTAGAGGCCATTGTCTATTCCTACTTTTAGTCTGTGTAGTGAGAATGTTTGTTCTTTTGGCCAACCTTCGCTTTTCTTCGTTATTATTTGCAGGCCAATTGCTTCTCCGGATATTTTCTCCAGTGGTGGCATTTCTTTTTGTGAGATGTCTTCCTGTTCTGTGTGTTCTGTGTGTTGTGGTGGGTTAGTATTGTTTTGTGTTGTGTTGTTGCTGGTATTCTGTGTGTTTTCATTTGGTGTAGGTGTTTGATTATCTTTCGTAAGATCCAAGATTTTCTGTGAAGGAGGGTTGTCTGGCAGGTTTACTGGGGGGAGATTATTGAGCTTGAGTGCTCTGTTAAATTCACTATTATATGATCCAGGGTTTATTGCATTAATTAGGTGAGCATGCATCATGCATGCTATCATTTTTGTAGCTGTTTGTTTTTCTAATACAGGGAAAGAGCTTGATATGTTGGTTGGAGCTATGTTTGTGTTACTTGTAGTTACGTTGCTGTATGTTTTGGTGTTAGTGTTCTTTTTGAGCTGTCGTTTTTCTTCAATGGCTTTCTTTCTCATAGGACATTTGTTGGCCAGTGTCCTATGTTCACCCTTGCAATTTACACATTTTTTGTTTGCACCTGCATTACAGTCTCTCCATGTGTGGTCAGGTGAGCTGCATTCTGAACAAATTTTGAAAGTTTGGGATTTGGGGCATTTTGGTGTGGTGTGGTCCTCGATGGCGTAACATTTGAGGCATGTGAGAAGTGGGACGTATTCTTCAATTTTGATTGCGTGTGGTGGTATACTCATATGGAATCCCAAGATGCCATTATCTGTGGCCTTCTTTGCTGCTACGGCTTCCTTGAAAGTGATCTTCATTATTTTGGTTAGAGGGATCTTGAAAATCGAGTCAATTCCTTCTTTCATCCATTGGTTTTTTGCTAGTAGCTCTTCTTCAATTTCTTTCTCGGTATGGTGGAAGATAAAGTCATCAGTGTTGAATGTAAGTACAGTCCTTTTTGCTTTTAGCTCTGGAGGAAGGACTGCTTGGAAGTTGTTTTTCTTAAGTTCTTGGAAAACTTTTTCTTGAAAGATTTTGTCGATTTCTTCGTCGCTGCGAGTGAGTACGATGAAGCCATCTTGAGCATTGATGATCCTGGTGGCATATATTATGTTCTCAGACAGAGTTCTTAGTAGTAGTAGTCTTCGTTCTTGGCTGGTGTCTGGGTGTTTTATCTTCACTCTAGGCATTTTTTCAGTTTGGCGTCATAAAAGAAATCCTACAAGGGGCCAAGGCCCGACATACAACACAACTATGGATAGTGAATTAGAAGATGCCTGCCTATGCAAAGCAGTTTGATGGCCCAGTTCCTAAAAACTGTCGGGACCACCCTGCTGTGCTCCTAACCCTACCAGAGTTTTGTCCAACCCTTCTGCTGTGCTTAAGGCAGCCCTCTAAGGGCCCCCCTCGTGCAAGCCTCGGGGTTCACCTTCACACAACAGGGGACTCTAAGGACGAAAAGAGAAAAGATATAGTGGGAGAGAGAGGTGCCTGGGCGGGACTCAGCAATGGAGTCCCCGGTACACAGGACTTATGAGGTTCCCAAGGAGGGAGCCTCACAGTTGTGCTAAGCGTGCACTTCCTCCAATCGTGAGTCCACAAATTCTGCAGTCTCAGAAGAACGTATCCAGTCCCAGGATCACAGCCGCGAAGGTGCCGGTGCTCAGGAACTAGTAGAGGCTTCTGTGGTATCTTCTCGGCCTGGCCTTGCCAGTCAGCACAGTCGCTAAGGTACCGGTGCTTCCTAGTTCGGCGAGGAGAGGCAGGTGTGGTGGCATAAATGGAGAGTACAGCACTTTTGCTCAGCGGCCAGAACGGGCGAGCTACGGTGTCGAGTCTCTGTCTGTGTGTGCGTCCTGGTTTTTTTTTTTTTTTTTTTTTTTTTTTTTTTTTTTTTTTTTGTAGATTTGTCACGTTGGAGTGACGCGGGCCTTTGCCTTTCGGCGGCCCGGGGAAACAGGTGGTATGAAGATCGTAAGTTTGAGGTTAGTTCTTTTTCCCTTGGGCTTTTGGCAGAGCCACAGCTATCCTAACAGCAAGATGTCAGAAAACAAACCACAGCTAAGATGCCTACCGACAAGACTGCCAAAAAAAAAAACCCGATGGTGAGGGTGTGAGTGTGTGTGTGTGTGTTTGTGTTAACGAGGTGGAGGGTACGTCCGTACTAGCTCTATGAGTGTGTCTTGTGGTGTATGTCTCAGTATATCTGGAGCGGTGCCAATATTTCTGTTGAGCAGTGTCCCTGTTGCTGGACAATCTTCAATGTAGTGTACGAGTGGGGACATGGTCTGTGTGTGGCAGTGTGGACAAGTGTCATAGGTGTTTTGTAACTCATTGAAGCATTTGTAACCTAGACGGAGTCTGTGTAGGTTCACTCTGGATTCCCTCTCCAGGTTTCGTGGAAGTGGGTCGGGATTTTGTAATGCCTGTAGGTACCAGTAAGCACTTGGTGATCCCGCACTGGCCCATTGTCTCATGTTGTCCCGAGCTTCCTGGCGAGTCACCGCTTTAATGTTGTTCTTCAGGCTGGAGAGACTTGGCGGTATTTTTGCAGTGACATTGGGAAGACTTAGGGCGTTTTTTGCGGCTGTGTCGGCCTCCTCGTTCCCTGGGATGCCTGTGTGACTTGGGACCCAATTGATATGCACGGCCCTGCCGTTTGCCTGGACGCGTCTGGCCGTGACCAGAATGGCAGTGATCAGGCCCACATTATCTCTTGGTGTCCCTCTTGTCAGTGCCTGGATGCAGCCCAGGGAGTCCGTGTGGATGGTGACTGGCTTCTGTCTTGGTTCAGAGTGTTGGAGCGCTTTAAGTATAGCCAGGAGCTCAGTCTGCAGAGTAGACGACCCGTCAGGAAGCCGGAAGAGAGCTGTTTCCTCCTCATGGACGAAAGCAGAAGCTGCGGTGTTGGTCTCGCGGTCAACTGAGCCGTCTGTATAGTATACATCAGCGTCTCTGGAGGGTGCTGACTGCAAGGCCTCTTCGGCTAGTGCTGAGAGCTCCGCACTGCTGAGCTTGGCCTTGGCTGTCGGTGGTTTGAGAGCTGACGTATGGGGAACATGTGGTGTCCATGGCGGTGGTGGGGTGTAATCTTCGTGTGGTGTGTCTGCTTTGAACTGAGTGAAAAAGTGTTGGACGTATAGTGTCTTGATGCTGTCCGCTGCTGTGGAGGCCCATGTCTTCTTAGTGAACAGGTCCCTGTCCTGGGCGAGGGCTTGCCTGATGCTCTCTGTCTTCGTTGACGTGGTCTCTTGTCTGAGGAGCTTGCCGAGGTGGGCGGTGCTGACGGCTTTCAGTCTTGTTGCCAGAGGAGGGATGTTGGTTTCAACTTGGAGAGGGCAAATCCTTGTCCATTTTGGTGCTCCAACCATGAGGCGCATGGCTTGGTTTTGCAGCATCTCCAGGGAGGTGATGGCTGTTGTGCTGGCGGTGGAGAGGCATGGGGCGCCGTATTCTATGACCGACCTCACTGCTTGGATATAATAAGTTCGCAGCACTTGATAGTTGGCGCCTCTTTTCAGTCCTGTGATGGCTCTCATGATGTTCAGTCTGGCTTTTGCCTTACCTGCTGTGGCAGCGACATGGCTCTTGAAGGTGAGGTGGGGATCCATCCAAACCCCAAGATATGGATGGCTTCCCACCCATGCAATATCAGAGTCATGGAGCCGTAGTGGAGGAAGTGTCTTCCTTGAGCCAAGATGAAGTGCCTTGGTCTTCATGGCATTGATCTTCATCCCAAGACGCTGGCATTCTTGGGAGATGCGGGTGATGGCTCTTTGTGCCCTGTGTGCATATCTGGGACCTGTGGTGACGATGGCTATGTCGTCAGCATAGCATAGGATTTTTATATTGGCGCCTAGATCGAGTGTCACCAGATTTTCCATAAGGATGTTGAAAAGGAAGGGACTTAATATACTTCCCTGAGGCGTCCCATTTTCGAAGGTCTTGGTGTGGGAAGTTTTACCTTGGAAGGTGACTGTCGCTTTTCTTTCCTGGAGGAAGTCCTGAGTCCATTTCAGTAGCTTGCCTTTGACTCCCCGTTTTGCAAGCGACTCCAGGATCGCTGGAGCGCTTGCAAGCTCAAAGGCCTTTTCTAAGTCCACAAAGACAACTGCTGCTTTCCTGCTAGTTACTGTTGTCATCAGCTCGGTGAGGCAGTCTCTGGTGCCTTTGTTCGGGGTGTAGGCGTATATATGTTGATGCAGGTCCCCTGTTGCAAACTGAAGGCGTGCCAGCATCATTTTCTCTGCCGTTTTTCCCAAACAGCTAAGGAGGGAGATGGGTCTATGGCTCCCCGGGTCGTTCGGTTTAGGGATCGGGACAATGTTGGCCCGTTTCCATGATAAAGGCAGTCTGCCCGCGTCATACGAGGCATTAACAACTCGCAGGAGTTCTTGGTGGGCGGGTTCTCCGGCTTCTCTTATCATGGAATAGGTTATCCTGTCCGTCCCTGCTGCCGTGTCCCGACGAGGTTTGAGTGTGGCCTTGAGCTCCTGTGGTGTGAAGGGCGTGTCTGTCGGCGCCTCTTCCAAGCACGCCCTGCGGACAGTTTCCAGCCTTTCTTCTCTCAGCCGCTGTTGGAAGTCGCGTGTTTCTTGGGGTAGCTGAGTGTGGGAGCTTCTGGTGGCAAAAGAGTCTACCAGTCTGTTTGCCTCTCCATTGGGGTCTGGATGGAGTGGTGGTCTGGCAGGCACTTTCCCACTGGCCATGTGAATGTTTCTCCACATTTTTCCTAGTCTGGTGTGGGGGTTCCAGGAGGAGCACCAGTCAAGCCATTTCTCAATTTTTATTTTCTTTATGGCGTCCTTTGCAATGTTGATGGCGGCTCGCAAGAGTTGTCTCGTGGTGTCTGTTTTGTAGAGTCTGTGTAGTTTTCTGGCTTGATTTATCCTGTGGTTGTACTCCCGTACTTCGGGGTTATAATACCACCTGTCTTTGTGGTTTTTAGTTGTCGGTTTTGTTTTTGGAATGGCGGTGTCGGCTGCTTGGTGGAGGGCGGTGACGAGTCGTCCTTCCATTTCATCTAGTTGGTCGGTACTGGGGATGTTGTTAAGGTTCCTTTGAAAGGCATCTCGAAAACTAGACCAGTTCGCTTCTTTGATCTTCCATTTTGGGACATGTGCTGGTCTCTGTAGTTGAGGGAAGTTTAGTGTGGTGCACGTGGCGAAATGGTCACTGGAGAGATGTGGGTGTAGTCCCCATTTTGCTTCCTGGAGTAGAGTATCGGAGATGAAAGTGAGATCCAGGATGCCACCAGCTATATGTGTAGGTTCTTTGGAGTTGAGTAGTTTCACTTCTGGAAGACTGGCCATGACTTCTACGATGTGATGGCCGTTTCTGTTCTGCTGTCTTGAGCCAAAGTTCCTGTGATGGGCGTTGAAATCTCCTCCAATGAATGTATGTGTGGTGGCACATAAGGCGAGGACCTCGCTGATATCAAAGTTTTCGCTAGCTGGGTTGTTGTATATGTTGTAGACTGTGAGCTCAATATGTTGTAACTTGATGATGACTGCCACTACCTCCACCCCTTCTCCACAATCAATATGGTTAGCTATTTGTGTGCAAGGGATGCAATCGCGCACAAGTATTGGGCATCCCCTGGTTCGCCCTTCTTCTCGTGCACTGTGAAATGCTCTGTAGCCTCGTATTATGCGGTAGGGGTCGTGTGGAAGTATGATTTCTTGCAGTAGTATCACATCCCTGTGTTCTGCTTTAGCGTCAGCCGTCAGCAGATGTTGCTTTCCTCTGAGTCCGTTTATGTTCCATTGCAGGAAGCGGACTGTTTCGTTTTGGTGGGTTGCTGGTGCTGGAGCTCGTTGTTGTTGCCGGTTGGTGGGTTGATTATTCCTTGTGCTTGTTGTTGTTGCTGCTTGGGGCGTGTGGACGTCAGACCGAGTGCCTTCTCCTCCTCTATGGCTGCTGTTGCCGGGGTTTGTCCTGGGGTCGGTGGCGTTGCTTGTGTTGTTGCTGGAGCTCTGGGGGCTTGCTTCTTCAGGCTTGTTTCTATTACAGTGTCTGCGAGAGTCTCTAATTTTTCTTCCTCTATTGTTTTGCCCAACATCGTGGCCAGTGCTCCTGCCAGGGACGCGAACATCTGCTTCAGGTCGCTCTTGGTGAGAACAAACTGTTCCTGTGGTGCTGGAGATGTGGCTTGGTGTGTTGGAGCTTGCTGACTCGGAGGATGATGTGCCGGTGGTGGAGCATGGATTCTCGTTCTGGGGGCGTTGTTTCGTCTCCTTACTCCCTGTCCTAGTGCTGGAAATTCGTGAGTGCTGCCTGTGGGTGCTGTCTGGGAGTGGGCTGCTGTTGTTTGTTGTCCCCAAGTGGACGTTGCTGCCAGTGCTGGGCGGTGAGACACCATGAAGTTCTGCTGTGAAGTTTTCTGGGCGTCGACGATTGTCCTCCTGGTTATGCAGCTCCTGTGCCAAGCATGGTGGGTTTCCTGGCAGTTGGGGCATTTGGTGGTGGTCACCTCCCCGTTCTTGTGCTTCGTGATGCAGTGGTCGGTGTCGTGATCCCCTGCACAGATCCCGCACCTGAAGGGGAAGGTGCAAATGTTTTTGTGATGGCCGAAACGCTGGCATCTGTAGCAGCGGAGGGGCTCGCGGCTGAAAGGCCTTGTGTAAAAAGTGCCCCAGCTCTCGAGATCCAGTTCGCCAGGGAGAGGCCCCTTCACCGTGATTTCGACTTGCCGAGTCGGTTCTCCATTGTAGATCCTGCATCTTTTGGCCTCCAGGACCAGAGGGTGTCGCTCTATTATCGAGAGTGGCATCAATATCGGGTAGCGAAGTAGTACACCCTTGCTGGTGTTTTGGCCTGTGGGTCTGAGTTGGATCTGCTGACCGTCCACTTCTCGAAGTTGCAGTAAGTAGTCGGCAGCGTCCTGGTCGGGAGGAGTCATCAGTACTTTTCCTGAGGCCAAAAACTTCATCTGCGTGCATTTCTGATTCCTCTCCCTCATCATTTTCTGATTCACAGCTTCTGCCAGATGTACAGCTGTCTCGAAGCCGCGAGTGGGAGACACTATGATCTTCAGGGGTCCTGACGTGGTGGTGACTGCTGCTGGAGGATGTTCTGCTGGTGTTAGTGGCTGCTGGGTGGGTCGGGGGCTGGGTACATTTATTTCTTGACGGTTTTGCTGGGCGACTTTTTTGTTGATCTTTTTCTGTCCTGCTGTCTTCCATCCATCCTCTGGAAGGTCGGTCTGCACAGCTGATGGTGGAAGAGTCGGTGCTGGTGTGGTATCTTCGGCTCCTACTGGGGTCATCTGTGCGTGCGTCCTGGTTCCCATGGCGCTTTTATATATATACACAAACATATCGTACCGCGCTTGGGTAAATACAAACTCCTACACCCATATTAAGCCTTGCACCAACTCACATAGATGGTGACTTAGAGGGAAGCTAGACCAGCTTGAGTCAGCTTGAAGAGGGGCCTGAATCTATGGTCGTAAAAAAATATAAATAAATAAAAAATAAATAAATAAATAAATAAAAAAATATATATATATATATATATATATATATATATATATATATATATATATATATATATATATATATATATATATATATATATATATATATATATATATATATCATGTGTGAGTGTGTGTGTGTGTGTGTGTGTGTGTGTGTGTGTGTGTGTGTGTCTGTACAGTATTGTAATTCATAATAATCTTTCCACAGAACAAGACTGAGGGTGTCCTTGGGATCATCGCCCGCCGGCTTTCTACCATTGAAGACACTACAGACTTAGCCAAAGACATAGTGTATGGCAAAATTGCTTACTTTAGTAAGTATTTATTTTTTTTACACCAAAGCTTTGAAGATATATGAATTTATGACGTTTTGCTTAACAATTTCCTTAAACGTTTTTCATTTGATCCATATATTGCTATGATAGGTACGAGTATAGAATATGGTATATATTTCTTTCTTCCGTTATTAATATTCTGTTGAGGTCTGTCTTTTATTTTCTTAGATATTAAAACATCTCGTCACCAGCACCTCATCACCTTAACCTACCTCACAAAGCCACCTGATCATCATCACACATTTTATTCTTGCTCCCAGTTTGCAATGATCAGTCTGCTCTTAACAAACTGGATCGATCTAGTTCTTCAAACTACCGCCCTATTGCTTTGATTTGCTATCCCTCTAAATTTTTTTTAGTTTATCCTTGACAGGAAGATTCTTAAACATCCATCACTTCACAACCTTTTATTTGATCGCCAGTATGGGTTCCGTGATGGTCGCTCTACTTGTGATCTGGTTTTCCTTACTGAGTTTCGGTCATCCTGTTTTAGGGATATAGGTGAAAATTTCGCTGTTGCCTTACATGTATGAAAAACATTTTACAGCATTTGGCACAAAGCTTTGATTTCCAAACTATCTTCATGTGGCTTCTATCCTTCCCCATAACTTTATTTTAAGTTTCCTTTTTGTCCGTTTTATTGCTGCTGCTCGTAGATGGTCACTGTTCTTTTCTTAAGTCTAAAAACTGGTGTTCCTTAAGGTTCTGTCCTGTCACCCACTCTGTTACTGTTAACTATTTTTCATTGATCATCTTTTAAGCCAAACTTAACGTTCTGTCCACTCCTACGCTGATGCTAGCACTGCATTTTGCATGTCTTTTCTTAGGCACCCAACACATTAGGGATGTGGAACGACTGGTGGTGGAATGATACACATGAGAACATTGTCACATAAAACCTGCGTCCAAATGTCACACTCTTGCCAACTTACCCTTCAAGAAAAAGATTAAACTCCTTGATTAAACTTATTTGGTAATATGTTGTAGTGCCTTACAATAAGGGACATTGTCAAACAAACTCTGTCAAAATGACATATTGGTCCAACTGTTTGTTTAAAAGATATTTGAGAAAAACGATGCTTCCTAGGATCTGAAATGAATAGTTTATTATTGGACATTCAAAGCCGTGGAAACATTCTTCACATAGATACATATATGGTGGAGTGGAAATATCAATTAATGTCATGAGAAAGAAATAGTTTCCCTAAACTCAGAACGTGGAACACATACCACGCACTCAGGATGTATGTACAATATCAGTAATCTAAGAATAGTAAATCTGGCAAGGCTATCGGTATCGGCCCATGATTGCACGTACATTTCAAGTACCTGATCAAAATGGCTGGGAAAAAGACACGCTTCTGTCGGTTTTGACTTTTTAACGTTTATTTTTATTTTTTTGACGTTTAAAATATCTGAAGTCTTATGAGTTTGCGTATTGCTCGTAATCTGCAGATGCTAGAAACTATGTTCGAGCGCATGTGTGTGTGTTTTTTATTCATGCCCAAAACCTTTGGGTACCCTAACAAAAGACAGCCCGATCAGACAACTGGTGATGTAAGAAAAACAAAAGAATAGTGCCATGTCACAGACATTTGTACCGCCTTCAGTGCCTCCTTGTATAGCAGCCCAGCAAAGGCAGACCAAAAGTTGGCAGATTCCAATGCAGCTAGACCCCACCCACTTCATGTGGAAAGTAATGCCTTGCTGAGGTGACGCCAGCCTGACAGCAGCGCCAGCCCACTCTTTATCTGCCAGACAGACCCACATATCCAAGCACCCTGGGAAATGTAGCTCATGGTTTCTGCTGTACAGGAGTTGCATCGCAAGACGCAGTCCTGACAACAGCTTTACGTTGTAGTTGTCCTTAGAACCACACAGGGTCTGTAAGGCAGACAGGGAGTCCGAATAGAAGTGGAAATCTAACTCCTCTTCCCGGCCAGTAGTAATGCATCGAGCTGAGCCTGGAAAGCTGTGGTATGGCTGGACAGCCTCTGTGCGATAGTGGTGTCGCTATAGGCAAAAGCTGCAACCAACAGCTCCCTCCTTCCCAGCTGAGCTGTCTGTGAAATAGTAGCGGGTGGTTGGGAATTGATAGGAGGCCATGCAATGTTTTCTGGCGAAGAAACGAGGCAGGCAGCTCCTTTGGCTTATTATGGGAGCTAATCTCGACCATAATGATAGCCTTCTGCCTGGGAGGTGGATGGTGGTTGTCCAGAAGCTGGACATCCCCCTCACAGTCAACCAGTGTACCCATATCTAGCACACCTCTTGCATGACGCCGAAACCATTCGCAGACATGCAAAAAGTCTATCCCCCCACAATACCTGACCTCTGCTTGGAAGGAGGGGGTCTGGTCCGGCCAAACTCTCACGTATTTGTGGACAATTACATGCTGGAAGTGAACACCGTAGATAGAGGACGCCGGTGCCGGCAGCCTCAACCCAAAAGCCATGAAGCACGAGTTTGAAACCCAGTGCCTTGGACTCCCAAGTGCCGGAGCCGGTACGAGGACTTCGTGGCGCCAGAGGTGGGGGGATGTACAGGACAAGGTCATCTACATATGACAGCAGCCTGGCACCACCTTGTAGCCAACAAGCAACATACACTTTACATTAATGTTGAGGAAGATTGACGACAGGCAGCTGCCTTCCAGAGTGCCTTAAAGATGATCGCAGGCGAAACGAGTTTGAAAGCCGCCTCGAGATCAAGGAAGATAACCAACCCCAACTTCGAACGAAACTTCCCTATGACCTCACCGAAGTGACCCACCATACTATTTCACTGTTACAGATTCGATCCCGCCAGGGCACAGTGTCCCGTTTGCCGTGGAGGGCACACATGAATATGTATTAAGGGCTGTATTATGCAAATGACGCCTCAATATTCTAAAGGCCGGAAAACGAATTGTCAGTTCATAGTATGCCTATTCCACCCTCTGTACGACACTGAAATCATTCACATGCAATGTTGTGCAAACCCGTAGCTCATTGCTTCTCAGTAACTCCTAATCAGGTGGTTCAATGAAACAGACCAACAAGTGCTATGCGCTTTCTTGTTGGCCGAAAGGATACAAATATAATAAGGAATATTGTAACATGCCTACGTCCATGAAGTCTGTGTTAAGTGACTTGAATCTTGCCAGCTGATGATTCTCTCTCTCTCTCTCTCTCTCTCTCTCTCTCTCTCTCTCTCTCTCTCTCTCTCTCTCTCTCTCTCTCATAATTTATTTCTGCCAAACTTCTTACCCTATCCACTGTCATGCCGATGATTCTACCCTGCATTTGTCAACGTCATTTGCCAGACGTTCAACTCAGCAGGAATTTTAAGCAAGTCAAATAAAAATCCTGTAGAACACATGTACAAGGTTTTGCTTGCTTGTATTCTTATATGTAGGTCGTAGGGTTGTAGAGTTGTTTGTGGTGTGCTGAGGGTGTCAGGGAAACAAAAGGTAACAGGCTGCTGTATATTAATAATAAGCTGTGTTGGTACAAATAGCGACAGACAGCTATAACCTAGCCTGAGGCAAGGCTGGACACTGACAGTTACTCAGAGTGCGGGAGCGATGGGACAAGGCGCATGGGAGACGCCACAGAGATATCCCGCCAAAATGTGTCCGAAAGGTGGACGCAGTGCAGGGTGTCTCCGAACCGGGACACACTTAACTTCGGACCTTTCTAGAATTTCTGAATGGGACACAGTAAATCTTGTTTTGTTTAATGCTTTAAAACTCATTTCCTTCACTTGCCAACATTTTATGTTAGACGTTTAAGCAACTCTATTTATCTCTTTATTAATATGTTGCAACTGTTTACTAATTCCTCAGTTATACAGGCTCACTATTAAGAATTCCACTGTTGCCTCCGTGGTGGGTAATAGCCGAGTGATCAGCGAAGGTAGTGGTGAATCTGCTTTCAAGCTCAAGTTCAAACTCACACTGGAAGGTGGTAATTGTCTGGGACTGTAGTGTGGCATCTCTGTCAGGTCTATCATCTATTTTTCAATGATACTCAAATATTCCAGTTCCCTCCATTTATTTGAAACATAAACCGGAGGTTTCACGGTTCATCTCTAGATGAAGTAGCTTTCATGAAATAAGGCATTCTTTGTTGTCTTCGCCAATTTTTCTTCTCTGAAGATTTTAACAATGTACATAAGTCATATCCTTACTTGAATGGAATATAGCTCCCAAATATCAGATTCACTCGCACAACTTCACTAACCAGGGCGCAGTTAAATGTTTTTTGACTCGTCAACGCCCTTTCCATAGTTTAGCTCAAAGTAGTGCAACTGCTGGCCTACAGGCCCGCGGGCTACGGTGTAATATTATGCATGTGGTCTAAGTTATTTTAATAATATATATATATATATATATATATATATATATATATATATATATATATATATATATATATATATATACATAGATAGATAGATAGATAGATAGATAGATTAGATATAGATATATATATATATTATATATATATATATATATATATATATATATATATATATATATATATATATATATATATATATATATATATATATATATATATATATATATATATATATATATATATATATATATATATATATATATATATATATATATGTTACAGTCAATACCTGAATCCAGACAATTTGTAAAGTGTAAAGTTATTTTTTCAGGCAATTTGTGAACTGCCTAACCTAACCTAACCTAACCTAACCTAACCTAACCTAACCTAACCTAACCTAACCTAACCTAACCTAACCTAACCAGGCAGTTCACAAATTGCCTGAAAAAATAAGTCACTTTACAAATTGTCTGGATTCAGGTATTGACTGTAACATATATACTGATAAGATACTGAATCCCAAGGAGCTGAAGCGATAGGGTAGAGAAGTGAGGGACTGTCGTGAGCGAGTGATGGACGGTGTGAAGCACACTGAGATCAGAGAGTACAATATTGAAAGATATTTTTCCTCATAGTCGGCAAGAAATATGATCATTTTGCTTGCGCGAGGCATCGTTCTCGACCTAGGTATCCTGCATGGGGTGAGTCCTGAACATAAGAACGTAAGAAATAAGGGAAGCTACAAGAAGCCACCAGGCCTACACGTGGCAGTCCCCATATGAAATATACCTACCAATTTCCACCTGTCGTCCCTGTCCATAAATCCGTCTAATCTTCTCTTAAAGGTCTCTAATGTCTCAGTACTAACAACTTGATTACTGAGTCTGTTCCATTCATCTACCACTCTGTTTAAGAACCAATTTCTTCCTGTCTCTTTTTTTAAACCTAATTTTTCAAGTTTGAACCCGTTATTTCTTGTTCTATCCTGGTTACCGATCCTAAGAATTTTGCTTACGTCCCCCTTGTTATAACCCTTATGCCACTTAAAGACTTCTGTCAGGGTCCCTCTTCACCTACATCTCTCTAAAGAATGTAAATTTAACAGCTTCATTGTCGCCTCTTAAGGAATACTCCTCATCCCCTGTATCATTTTAGTCATTCTCCTTTGTTTGATTCTAGCAGATCTATATCCTTCCTGTAATATGAAGACCAGAACTGTACAGCGTAGTCTAGATGAGGTCTGACCAACGCCAAATATAGCTTTAATATTACTTCGGGCCTTCTGCTTTTAACAATCCTAAAAATTAATCCTAATACCCTATTTGCCCTGTTTCTGTCCTCTATGCATTGCTTTCTAAGACGGAGTTCAGAGCTAACTATAACTCCTAAATCCTCTTCGTACTCTGAACCTACCAGAGCTTCGTTGTTAATTGTGTACCTACTGTGTAGGTTTTCTCTGCCTACGCTAAGTACTTTGCATTTGTTGATATTCAACCGTATTTGCCATCTGTCTGTCCATTCGTTCATCCTATCTAAATATGCCTGAGAGGCGATGGCATCCGTTTCTGACCTAATTAATCTGCCTATCTTAGTGTGATCCGCAAATTTACTGACATCATTATTAATTCCACTATCCAAGTCATTGATATATATATATATATATATATATATATATATATATATATATATATATATATATATATATATATATATATATATATATATATATATATATATATATATATATATATATATATTAAAAACAACATGGTGAAGGACGATCCTCAATAACGACTGAGGTATCACGAGCTGAGATAAACGCTTACTAGAATTGTAAGTAGAGACATAACTCGTGTTATACAAGAGACTGTCTTGCATGAAAAACGTATCTGCACTAACCTGCAGCTTAGGATGATTTGTTTCATCAACATATTCGAGGTAATATGCAACACTAGAATAGAACGCGTGTAAGTGTTTTTTTTTTTTTTCTTGATTTCATCTATGGTCGGCATGGCAGTATTATCTGTGATGGCTGAGATAGCGGCTACATTGCGTGATAGTGCTTCGGCCACTGAGTTTGCCTTACCGGGAATGTATGAAATTGTAGGATTAAATTCTTGAATCGTGAGATGCCAGCGAGCAAACTGACCTGTGAAGTTGCCTTTGAAGATCTCTATGTGTACAGCATAATGATCAGTGTGGACATGAATTTATATTCTAATCTGAGTTCACGAAAATGACGTAACGCCCAGATCACAGCGAGACTTACACGCTTCTTGACATCATAATTTTGTTCTGCCTTATTGAGAAGTCTGCTAGCATACGCAAATGCGTGATGTCATGCTGAAATGAGAGAGGTAAGGTCGAGGCGAGTTGATGAGGGAGGGGAGAGGATGGTAGGGAACGAGATGAGGGGTTTAGGTGAAGTAAATGTAGATGAATTGTATAAATATTTCGTAGATAAAGTTCATACAGGTCAATTAGCAAATATCCCGTATAAAACAATAAGATCACAAAAAAATGACCCTAAATGGATGACTGCTAGGTTAAAGCATTATATAGGGCGTAAGAGAAGTATATATAAGAGATTAAAGGCAGGTGAGGAAGTTTTAAGGACACAGTATAATGAATTAGTTAGAACAGTCAGGAAGTTAACGAGGAAAGCTAAGGACAATTATGAATTAAAGGTAGCCAGCCAGGCGAAGACGGACCCCAAGGGATTTTATCAGGTATACAGGACGAAAAATAAGGATACTGTAGGTCCATTAAAGGCAGCAGATGGGGAGCTGGTTAGTTCTGGGGAGGAGATTAGTAAACTTCTGAATGATTATTTTTTAACTGTCTTCACTCAGGAAAACATGCAGGATATGCCAGATAGTGAACAGGTGTTTAGAGCAGATGAGAATGAGAAGCTGACGGATATTTCCATAACTAGGGAGATAGTGGAGCAGGAGATAGATAGGCTAAAAAAGTTCAAGTCACCAGGACCTGATGAAATATATCCCAGAGTACTGAAGGAATGTAAAAAGATTATTAGTGAGCCGTTAGTTTCTGTCTTTAGGAAATCACTGGAGTCGGGTGAGGTACCAGACATGTGGAGGCAGGCTAATGTAGTACCCATCTTTAAGAAAGGGGATAAAACTTTAGCGTCTAATTATAGACCTGTCAGCTTAACTTCAGTTGTAGGTAAAATGTTAGAGTCAATAATAGCCAGGAACATTAGGGAACATTTAGACAAACATAACTTGATAAATCAGTCACAGCATGGCTTCACGAAGGGGAAGTCTTGCCTGACAAACTTGTTAAGTTTTTACAGTAAGGTGTACGAGGCAGTAGATAATGGTGATAGTTATGATATCTTATATCTGGACTTTAGTAAAGCATTCGACAAGGTGCCCCATCAAAGGCTCCTGAGAAAGGTTAGGGCGCACGGGATAGATGGGAAGGTGTTAGGTTGGATAGGGTCATGGCTTGGTAACAGGCGACAGAGAGTGGTAATAAACGGCTCGAAATCCGAGTGGGGTCATGTCATTAGTGGGGTGCCACAGGGATCAGTATTAGGGCCATTATTATTTCTAATATATATCAATGACTTGGATAGTGGAATTAGTAGCGATGTTAGTAAATTTGCGGATGACACAAAGATAGGTAGATTAATTAGGTCAGAAGCGGATGCCATCGCCTTGCAGACAGACTTAGATAGAATGAATGAATGGACGGATAGATGGCAAATGCAATTTAATATCAATAAATGCAAAGTGCTTAGCGTAGGTAGAGGAAACCCACACAATAGGTACACATTAAACACCCAAACTCTGGTAGGTACAGGGTACGAGAAAGATTTAGGAGTTATAGTTAGCTCTGAACTCCGTCTAGGGAAACAATGCATAGAAGCCAGAAACAAGGCAAATAGGGTACTAGGATTCATTTTTAGGAGTGTTAAAAGTAGAAGGCCGGAAGTAATATTAAAGTTATACTTGGCGCTGGTCAGACCTCATCTAGACTACGCTGTGCAGTTCTGGTCCCCACATTACAGGAAAGATATAGGTCTATTAGAATCAGTACAGAGGAGAATGACTAAAAGGATACAGGGGATGAGGAGTATTCCTTACGAAGCGAGGTTGAAGCGGTTAAATTTACATTCTCTAGAGAGACGTAGGTTAAGAGGGGACCTGATAGAAGTCTTTAAGTGGTATAAGGGTTATAACAAGGGAGATGTAAGCAAAATTCTTAGGATCAGCAACCAGGGTAGAACAAGAAATAACGGGTTCAAGCTTGAAAAATTTAGGTTTAGGAAGGAGATAGGAAAAAATTGGTTCTCAAATAGAGTGGTAGATGAGTGGAACGGACTCAGTAATCATGTAGTTAGTGCCAGGACACTAGAGAGCTTTAAGAGAAGATTAGACAAGTTTATGGATGGGGATAACAGATGGAAATAGGTAGGAGTGTTTCATACAGGGACTGCCACGTGTAAGCCTGGTCGCTTCTTGCAGCTTCCCTTATTTCTTATGTTCTTATGTTCTTATGTTCTTATGTGATGACTTTTTGAATGAATTCATCCTTTTGAATAAGAACAACACTGATCCAAAGCCTGAAGCGTCTATGTATAAGATGAAATCTTTTTCGAAATTAGGAAATGTAAGGATTGGTGTTTGACACAAGGGAGTTTTGAGAAGATCATAGGAATTTTGTTCCTTTTCAGAGCAAATGAGTGCAATATTTTTCTTGGGCAAATGAGAGAGAGGCTGAGCGATAAGACTTAATTTTTTTTTATATAAACTGGCGATAAAATCCAGCAAGACCGATGAATTGCTTGATCTGATCGATATTAGTAGGAACAGGGAAATTTTTCACAGCATTTACCTTGTCATGTAAAGTGTGGATACCATCTCTGTCAACTTTATGTCCAGGTTTCGCTGAGTTTGATTTTTAAGCCAGCAGCTTGAAAGCGTGACAGAACGAGAAACAGTGTGTGAAAATGCAACTGTAGATTCTTTGATGCAATGATAACGTCGTTGAGGAAGCAGCAAACACTTTCACCGATGAGGCCTGAGAGAACAGAGTTTATCAATCTTTGAAATGTCAGAGGCGAGTAACGTAGACCCTGAGCCATGAGCAATTATGTTTGAACATAATTTATCCAGAGGAGGTAGTGAAGACATTGTATGGCCGTGAACATTCCTTGAGTTCAACTTGGAAGAATCCTGATATGATGGAAAATATCGGATTTGCATCACCTAGAGACTGAAGATCACCTAATCTCGGCACTGGATAACGATCAAGATTGGTAGATACGTTTAATTTCCTGAAGTCGACAACGAGACGCCAATCGCCTTGTTTCTTAGGAACGAGTAGCAAAGGGGCCTTATGAAGAGAAGAAGCAAGTTCAACTGAAGCAACATACTTTGCACAGCAACATACTTTGCAAAGCTTCATCAAGCAGAACTGTACAGCTGTGTGACAACCTGTAGCTGGAGGTGTAACATGGCTTGGACCCAGGTGTCAGATGGATAGAGTGTGTGATGACGTCTTTGGGGCCCAGAGGTTCGTCAGGGAGTGAGACAACATTACTGGAAGCATTTGGGAGAGCGAATAATTCTTGTTGAGATTCTGGGAAATGAAGAATAGACATCAGGTATCAGAGATCTTTCGTGATAGGTGGGAGAGAAGACATGTTATAGCTGTCAGATGAGTTATTGATAGAGGAAGAAGATAAATCCTCTAAGGTTACAACTTTCTCAGAGTAAGAAAGTACTTCTCTGAGCAGCACACCTACTTTGAGCAGGCGTTGATGTGACATTTTTCAGCCCGATTTTGCAGAATCCATTGTCCTCGATTGTGATAAGAACGGATTCTAACTCGGCACCTTTACATGGAGATTGTTGTGCATAGCAGAAGGTATCAGTTCCTGATATACAGCAGATTTAACCTTACCGTTTACAACATATAAAGCACATTCAGATAGTGATATCGGATCTGGTAACAAAATGTTTTTACAAGGAGTTACATTGTGGTCTGGCAGGGAAGATGGTTGAGAATAAGGCTGTGAGACAGGCAAACTAGATGATGTAACATAAGAATCCCTTGTAGATAATGTCTGGTCACTAGGAGAAGGAAGAGTTGACTGACGTTACCACACCAGCAAGAGATGAAGTATCATAGGGAAGAACAGTAGGATTTCATTGATAGCAGAGAATATGCTGATGTCACAGAAAGTACTCTTATTACTGTCTTTATCACCCCAGGACCGGACATAAATGATTACTTCTACATTGTTTCAAATGTATCCATTAATGCTGATCTTCTTCTCATAGGCTTCAACACCATGTGCAGTTATCTGCACATGGTGAAAAAGACAGTAATAAGAGGTAAGATAGGGGTGATAAAGACAGTAATAAGAGTACCATTGAGATATACCATTGAGATTAATATCAGGAGGTGATGTGATTCTGAAAAGAGGAAGAGAGTCTCCTAAATACATTCATCTTGATAAGGTCAACAGCAGCACCTGTGTCAAAGAAAGCGTTGTATGATGCAGAGTGACACGTAACATCTGTGACAATGCCATTGAATAATCCAGCATATTTAACGTTAACTGAGGGAAGTACTGAGTTAGATGATGGATGAAGCATACCTTGTGTTTTGTACTTTTTTTTTAGGTACATAAGAAGGTGATGATTTGTAATAATGTTATGATGGATTGGCCAGAGAAGGGCTCGAAAAGTTTCCCAACAATGTTTGTTCAGCTACCTGAGACTGTGCCTGCAGTCGTGCAAGAAATGACCTACCCTTCTATGGAATGAACAGAATGCATCAAGGTTGAATGAGTGTCTTCCTGAGCTATCAAGAGCAACCTTATAGTGCGCAATAACATGACCAGGTAGCTTGCAACGGGTGCAAGTGACACTTCTTGATCTTGATTTCTATCGAGTGTATTGATATTTAGGCGAAGTGGATATACGATTAGTGTAACGTCAACAAGAAGGTGAAGAAGAACAAGAAGGTGGGTGATGAAGTGAGATGAAAGAGTCAGGTGAAGAGGCATCAAGTAACTGAACAGGCTCAGAGCTGCGAAGAAGACACTTACGTGATATGACTTTGCAGACATTACATATGTAATCTGTTTTATTGAATTGGATATCACTTGCGAACTGGAAATTAGGAGCATCAAGAAATTGCATATGTAATCCGTTTTATTGAACTTGCGAACTGGAAATTGGGAGCATCAAGAAAGGTGGTGAACAAGATATAAGCTATGAGTCTTTTTAACTCATTTTTTGACAGTGAGTCACCAGTAAACCAATTTGAATCTTGGAGTTGAGCGATCAATTCCGAGCTCAAAGAGGAAGCAATGTTTTCTGCCTTGTAAGAGTTAGTGTGTGAGTGGACGTGCTGTGTGATAGATTTTGAGAGTTTGAGGAGAGAATGGGTGGCTCCAAGCTTTGAATGACTGAAAATTATTTCCGAGGCGAGTGGTGAAATCATCAAAGATAGTGAGAGAAGCGATTTTACATGATTTCACCAACAGGCCAACGAAACTCGAGGGCTCTTGACAGATACGTGATTTCAAAATGAATATTCTCTCCTTATCAGATGTGGCTGAACGTCTGGTACATTCCTCCTCAATCCTCTGAATAAACTGATGAACGGTTTCTGTGCCAGCTCCAGGAAAAATGGAAATTGTTGAGCTTCATGAATAAAGGTGATGTGAGGTGTTATGGTGTTTTCAGTAAACACTTTGGCAGGTAGTGATGAAGATATGGCAGACTGTGACCGTGTCTTCATTAGAGACGTAAATCGCATAGAGAATCAATTAAGAACATATACAGAAATATGAAACACACAGAATAGCACAGAATACGACACACAAAATAGCACACAATATGGTAACACAGACAATAAATAATAATGAAGGAAAGAAGGGAATAATATATACACTGATAGACAGACAGACAGACGGTCAGGCAGGAGACGGACAGGCAGACAGACAGACAGAAAGACAAATATATATATATATATATATATATATATATATATATATATATATATATATATATATATATATATATATATATATATATATATATATATATATATATATATATATATATATATATATATATATATATATATATATATATATATATATATATATATATATATATATATATATATATTTGTCTTTCTGTCTGCCTGTCCGTCTCCTCCCTGACCGTCTGTCTGTCTGTCTATCAGTGTATATATTATTCCCTTCTTTCCTTCATTATTATTTATTGTCTGTGTTACCATATTGTGTGCTATTTTGTGTGTCGTATATATATATATATATATATATATATATATATATATATATATATATATATATATATATATATATATATATATATATATATATATATATATATATATATATATATATATATATATATATATATATATATATATATATATATATATATATATATATATATATATATATATATATACATCAACAGAAGTAAGAGTGGAAATGACAAGACTAATCAAAAGCAGATGGAATACTTAAATTTGGCGGAGGTGAAGTGACGACCTCATGACTGGGAAGACCACAGCTGGGAGCAGACATGGAGAGATGACCTTGGGCGTATCCGGGCAGTGAGAGAACAGCGGGGGTGAAGTGGCGGCTAACAGGCATTGCGACAACCAGATTGCGGCGGGGTGCGCGGCAGGCAACTCAGTATGTACTGCGACCCGGGAAAATTACCAGACGAGGCGTGACCGCGAGTACTCAGATGGGAGAGGGTGGTGGATGGGTGGTGGCTCTGGGAAGGAGCCAAGGGACACCCACACCTCAGGAAGAAACATCAATGGCGACCAGGTGAAGCGAAGATAAGCGGCTTGATGAGTAGGAACAGGCGTGATGACAGGTTTGGCCTAAGGGAGATTAAGCAGGAGCGGCGGCAAAACACGTGGGGATGTGCTGACCCAGTATTGAAGCATGGTGAGGGACAGGCAGGATCAGACCATGACTTGCCACGTGTAGAGCGATACACCCAGGATGTCGTTTAAGTGATGAATGATAACGACTCGCAACTTGCCCGCGATGTTGGCGTGGTACTCGTGTCTCAGCTTATACTGGATTTTTGAGAGAGTCGAGAGTTCGTGTGTTCTTTGATCGTACAATACCGCTGCGCACCACTGATCTAGAGAGAATGATTCACCACTGTTCTGATTGAGGCTGCATACCACTTCTATCGGCAAGATTGTTTACTACTTGTATTAGATATATTTTGCTGCACCACTGTTTTGGAGAGATCACTAGTTGCTTGACTTACTGGATGTTGCTGGGGATGACGGTTGCAGAATAGATGGTGGTGGCTGACTGCTTCTTCGATGAATATTGTTGGTAGCGTGGAGATCGTGATTAGTGGTTTGGATTATTGTGCGAATATAGTAACACAAAGTTGATAAGATTTAATGATGGACGGGGATTTACACACGTGATACCGAGGCACAGATTACGACCGACGTGATGATGCTTGATTCTCTCCCTCTGAAGACTGTCTCTGATCTGAACTCTCTGATGGACTGAACTGAACTAATGTGCTCTCTCTCTGAAACTGTACTTTCTGATGGACTGAACTGGGCTCTACCTAACCATACAGGCTTTATTTATGTGAAGGAAGTGGATGAGGATTCAGAATCTGATATGAAGAAAAGACCAATGAGCTGTCTCTAAATGGGTGAAGAGACTAATGGTAGAGGTCGTTGTTCTGGACAATGACCAGGGAGGACGACAGGAAAGGAATGCAGGTGTTTTCCCTAAATACTGGCAGGAATGTAGGGAAGGTGTGGTATTCCTTTGAGAGGGCGATAGGAAGGTGAAAAGGCTAAAAATAGGTAAGGCTGGCCACGTGGGCAAGTGGGATGAAATATATGAATAAATATATATATGTATATATATATATATATATATATATATATATATATATATATATATATATATATATATATATATATATATATATATATATATATATATATATATATATATATATATATATAATTGTAATGACTGATGCGACTGACACACACACACACACACGCACACACACACACACACACACTATATATATATATATATATATATATATATATATATATATATATATATATATATATATATATATATATATATATATATATATATATATATATATATATATATATATATATACACACTCTATGTAGCTTTGTGTCGCGAATATGACGCTCTTTGTATTACTGTGATGAGTAACGATGATCAGCATCCGCAACCGTGGATATGAAAGGCAAACCTTTCAAAGGAACTACCTTGATCGAGTCATACTTTGTCCGACCGCCGTTCACCCGTGCTTGGTGAACAAGCAACAGATAACAAGCGGTCGAGATAATCCCTTTGGGGGGACGACAGGGTAATGGGCTCGGCCAGCACTACTCACACCTACCGCCCTACGGACGGCACAGGTGATGCGAAACCTACCTGCCGGAGTCACCCCCGACAGGATTCCAGCTGAGGACGCCACCCTCAGACCAGGCGGTTGGCTACCTGAATACTAGGCCCGCCGCAGCATGAAAAACCTTTAGCAGACGCACGCCTTCTGCGAGAGCGCCTCTGGTCCGAGTGACGAACACAGAGGCTCTATGCCCGCCTCTCGGACCAGGGGGGACTGGTACCGCATCCGCACCGTGTACCCCTTTATCAAAGCCATGAACCCGCTGGTCTTCAGGCTGGTCTCCTAGAGGAGCGCTAACTTCCCTCCAGCGGGCCGTCATCCCGGAAGCGCCAGAGTGACTACCGATGCCGGGGGTAAGTGGGTTTGGCCCAACGATGCAGCAAATCACCCCGACGGCCCCACCCCAACGGGATAGAGAACCCGAAGGAGCAGGAATACTCCGGATCAGTGAAGCTGTTAAGGGCTCCGAAACCTGGCGGAACCCCATTGCTCTATGAACGTTTGATAAGGGAGGATGGAATATTGTCCAACTCCCCGCCTCACATTCATCTCGTGGGGAAGCACTTTAGCCGTAGGCCCAATCCTGCCTTTACGGTCAGGCTTGTTCCTACGTTACCAGCGGGCGCCACTAGGAGGCACACTTCCCCCGTAACTAAGTCTCAAGGAGGGTTTTCACGTCACTCGGGGAGTCACGGCATGGCACCATCCCGGGCCCTCCAGGAGTCATAGTTACTGGAGAAACAAATAAGGACACAGGGCACAGACAGGACATAAAAAAAAAAGAAAATACCATAAACAGCCTGGGCGAAGGCGGTCTGGAACAAAAAGGGATAAATGGGAATGATGTAGGTGGAGAAAGCGATGAAGAAGGGAAAGTAGGCCAAAAGGCATGAGGCACCACAGCCGAGACAAAGTATTTATAGAAAAATATCAATGCCCACTAAAGCTCTTCCTCCAAGTCTGTCTCTACAATATACTCTGACTGGCATCTTTATCAGGGAATGCTGTGAGCTTATCAAAAACCCAGCTGTGACCTCACCGAACATTTCTCTTTGTGCTTTACAATACAATGGGATACTTACAGCCTGGCCCCTAAAGACAACTCTCTTCCTTCATACAAAACTACTTGCACCTAATTATGCAAACACCCTTCACTCAAAATTTTAAATCAAATATGGTAATTCTAACACCAGCCTATGAAACCCCAAATGGGCAGGGGACCACGAGTATTCCCAGGTTGAACTGCTCTTCTGGTATCGACCCTAACTGTCTTGACACTCCCGTGAACATATTCTTAATTAACTTCTGCAAAATGTAGAACACCTTCTCTTCTCTACTAAACCTCATCTTTTCCTCACCGTAACACAGGTGTCTGAGGCAATTAACAGTAGCCTCCTTTCTGTTCCCTCCTTTCTTTATCCTCATTTTCAATCCAAAACTGGATGTAACGTCTATGTACGCAATGACTTTCACTCGTATCTACGGTCTTAAATCTTCCAAATTTTCCACCTTCCGAGTACGACTAGTCACTCTCAAAATAAATTTATCTGTGCTGTATACCCCTCACCTAACTCCTCTGACTATGAAAAAAAAAATGCTTGACTACTTAGCTACCAGAGTGGAGCACATGCTGAGTCTCTTCCATTTTGCGGGGATATCCATTTTTTGAGATCAGTGTTTACCACCAGCTTTGCCTCTCCTTTTCTTTCACTAACCATCCTGCTGAACTAGCCTTTAACTTTGCTATTCTCCATGACTTAGAGCAACTGGTGCAACACCCTACTTGTATTCCTAACCGTATTGGAGATATGCCTGACATTCTTGACCCTTTCTAACCTTTAATGCTTCTGCTTATGCTGTCACCTGATCTTTTCCGTTAGGCTCCTCCGATCACAACCTTATAATTATATGTATCTTGTCCTATCACTATAATCCCTCCTCAGGATCCCCCAAAGTGGACGTGCCTTTGTTGTTTTGTCTCTGCTACTTGGAGGGACCTGAGTAGGTATTGTTCCGATTTTCCTTGGAATGACTACTGTTATCGTGACAGACACAATTCTCTGTGTACTGAGCGCATATCAGAAGTGATAATGTCTGGTATAGAGGCGTACATTCCTCACTCTTTCTCTCGACCTAAACCTTCCAAACCTTGGTTAACACAGCCTGTTGTCGTGCTATACATGATAGAGAGGTGGCCCACAAAAGGTGCTTTACCCTTCCATCACCTGAATGACATGCACTTCATGTATCTGCCCATTATCATGCCAAGCATTTCTCCAAGTAACCAAAAACTCCTTCATAAATAGAAAATGTCAAAATCTTTCAAGATCCAACTCTCTTCGTGATTTCTGGCACCTACCCAAAAACATATACAATAACTTTGCTTCTTCATCTTTCCCTCTTTTATAACAACCTGATGGCACCACCGCCATCTCATCTATTTCTAAAGCTGAAATCCTAACTTAAACCTTTGCTTAAACCCCTACTTTAGATGATTCAGGGCTTGTTCTTCCATCTCCACTTTCCGACTACTTCATGCTACCCAGTAAGATCTTTTGAAGTGATGTTTTTCATGCCCTCGCTGCCTTTAACCCTCGGATGGGTTCCCTCACATTGTTCTCTGAAACTGTGCCTCCGTGCTTGCACCTTTCCTATTCAAACTCTTCCAACTCTCTCTATCAACATCCACCATTTCTTCTTGCTGAAAGTTTGCCTACATTCAACCTTTTCCTAAAAAGGATGACCGCTCTAATTCCTCAAACTACTGTTCTTTAATTTCCTGCTTCTCTAAAGTTTTTAATCTATCATCAACAGGAAGATCCTTAACATTTATCTTTTCATAACCATATTTCTGATCGCCAGTATGGGTTCCGTTGAGGTCACTCTACTGGTGATCTTCTCTTCTGGCTTTCCTTACTGAGTCTTGATAATCCTCTTTTAGGACCTTTGGTGAAACTTTCGCTGTTGCCTTTGACACAACAAAAGTTTTTTATAGAGTTTAGCACAAAGCTTTGATTTCCAAACTACCTTCCTACGATTTCTAGCCTTCTCCCTGTAACTTCATCTCAAGTTCCCCGTCAGGGTTCAGAATCCATCAGGGTTCTGTTCTGTCACCCACTGTCTTCCTGTTATTCATAAATTATTTAAAGTAAACTTCTTGTCCTATCCACTCTTACGCTGATGATACCATACTGCACTTTTCATGTCTTTTCGTAGATGTCCAACCTTTCAGGAAGTAAACAGTTCATGCAGGGAAGCCACAGACCGCCTGGCTTATGATCTCTCAAAAATTTCTGATTGGGGCATAGCAAACTTAGTATAGTTAAATGCTTCAAAAGCTGCATTCCTCCATGTATCAACTCAACACAACCTTCCAGATAACTATCCCCTCTGAGTCGAATCCGCCATTTTTTCTCATGCCCCCGCTGCTCACTCTGCACGGGATCTCATCCGTCCATGTGTGGAGTATGCTTCACATGTATGGGGCGGAGGGAGTTCCACTCATACCGCTGTTTTAGACACGGTGGAATGAAAAGCATTTTGTCTCATCAACTCCTCTTCTCCAACTGATTGTCTTCAGCCTCTCTTGCATCGCTGAAATGATGTGCTCTTGCTATCTTTTGCCGCTATTTTCACGCTAACTACTTTTCTGATCTTGGTTATTGCATGCTTCCCCTCCTCGCGCGGCCTCACTGCACCCACCTCGCGCGGCCCCACTGCACAAATACAACGAAACCAGGCACCTGCCAGTCATTAACTTCTGTCAAGCCTCTCAGGTCGCCACTCTCTTTAACCCTTCCACAGAAAAGGAAGTATGTGGGTAATGATTAATCTTTCAGTAAGCCAGATAAAGTGTATTGTAAAAATTCAAAATATGTTTCGCCAGTCAGACGTCTGGGAAGTACATAAGGATCCAAAAGATAATCACCAATTATGCCACACTATACAATGATTGAAAACCTCTGCTGATGTCCTCTATTCCATTTGGTATGTGGGTTCTCCTCATCTCAGTATTGCACATTATGAGTATTGAATATGCCTGTCCTGGTATATGAGGCTTCATCTGTGAGCAATATAGAATTGTAAAAGTAGTAACTGTTTTATTTAAGAACCACTGACTAAATTCTAATCGCCTTGGATAGTCAGCATGTATTAATGCCTGTACCATAATGTGCAATTGCACAAACGCTAGTCCTATTATTGTCAGCAACAGCATTCAACACTTCCTCATCAGTGTTTGGTGTGCGAACCCTCCGAGGTCTACCTGCATCGGGTCTGGTTGTGCGTAGATTGCCAGAGTCTCTCAGCCTTCTGTGTATGTTGGGGAATGTCTGATAATATGGCTGACGTTGTAATGGATATTTTGCTGCATACAACCATTATGCTTCCCTGCTGCACCCACGCGCTTCACCAAAACACATCAGCATATTAATTTCTTCTGTGAAGGTATATGGTTCCATCATTTAAACCTGTGTAGGAAAAATATGTGGACATCATTAAAGGAAAACCTCATAGCTATCTAAACATTTGTAATCTTCCTCAAAAGCTTACATTGTTTGCGTATTGCACATCCAATAAACAACTTTAGGTACAGTTGGCATCGGTGGACCAGCAGAGTTTAGCAAGTGATATTCCTACAATGTTTTCGTCAGTAATAATGTGGGGAATAGTAACTGTACATAACGATGATTAATAGAGAAACAAGCCCACAGTATGCGATGGCTTCATTGTGTGCGAGAGTTTCGGTGCCGTCCTGCTGCAAGAAGAAAGAAATGCTGACGAAACGTTCTGTCATCAGTCGTCACTGTAAATGGAGAATTTCTCCACTGACACTGTAATGTGAATTTACATACTGCTAGAGAGTGAGAGGGTGACCGTACCTGTGAATAAGCACTTGTCCCACCACAAACGTAACTACAGTTTGGATTTGAGTAACTTTAGTTGGCACTAGCCGAAACGATAATTACTCTGAGTGAGATCCTAAGCACAGGATCAAGGGGTGCTGTGAACTTATCATTAAATCCGGCTGTGACCTCACTGAACGTTTCCCTTTGTGTCTCACAACACAAGAGGGCAGTCACAGCCTGCCCTCTAAAGACAACTCTCTTCCTCCACACAAAACTTCAAGCACCTAATAACACACACACCTTTCACTCAAAAATTCAAAATTATCATGATGTCTCCTACACCAGCCTCGGATTCGCTATCTGGGGAGGGGACCACAAATGTCTACAGGTCGGATTGCTTTTCTGATAACGAGCCTAAGTGTCTTGACAACCCCCTCAACTTTTCTTCATTAACCTCTGCAACATTCATGGTCTTAGGTCTAATTTTCAATGTGTAGAACACCATCTCTCCACTTCTAAACCTCATCTTTTTTTCACTGAAACACAGGTGTCTGAGGCAACTGAGAGTTGTCCTTTTTCTGTTAACTCCTATTTTCTCTATCGTCATTTTCAATCTAAAGCTGGAAGTTGTGTTTATGTGTATAACGACTTAAACTCCTTTCGTGCCAGCGCTCTTGAATCTTCCGAGTTTTCCATCATCTGGCTACGACTACAGAGTCACTCTCAAACTAAATTTATCTGTGCTGTATATCTCTCACCTAACTCCTCTAACTATAAGAAATTCCTTGACTACTTAACTTCCAAAGTGAAGCACATTCTGACTTTCTTCCCTTTTGCGGAGATCTCCATTCTTGGAGACCACAATGTTCACCACCAGCTTTGGATTTGCTTTCCCTTCACTGACCATGCTGGTGAACTAACCTTCAACTTTGCTATCCTCCATGACCTAGAGCAATTGGTGCAACACCCTACTCATATTCCTGACCATCTTAGAGATATGGCCAACATTCTTGACCTTTTCCTAATCTCTAATCTAAAGAATCTCGTGTACTTTATATTTCTGCCCAGAACCATGCCAAGTCTGTTCTTCAACTAGCCAAAAACTACCTCATTAATAGAAAGTTTCAAAATCTTTCAAGATCTAATTCAAATCGTGACTTCTGGCATCTAGCCAGAAATATCTCCAATAACTTTGCTTCTTCTTTTCCTCCTTTATTTCAACCAAATGGCACCACTGCTAGCACATCTATTCCTAAAGCTGAACTCTTGACTAGACCTTTGCTAAAAACTCTACCTTGGACGATTCAGGGCTTGTTCCTCCCTTTTCTACACTACTTCATACTACTTATTAAAATTCTTCACAATGATGTTTTCCATGCCCTCACTGGCTTATGGACCTGATGGGGTCCCTCCTATTGTTCTCCGGAACTGTGCCTCCGTGCTTGCACCTTGCCTAGTCAAACTCTTTCAACACTTTCTGTCAACATCTACCTTTCCTTCTTGCTGGAAGTTTGCCTACATTTACCCTGTTCCTAAAAAGAGTGACCGTTCTAATCCTTCAAACTACCGTCCTATTTCTTTAGTTTCCTGCCTATCTACAGTTTTTGAATCTATCCTCAACAGGAAGATTCTAAAACATCTATCACTTCACAACCTTCTATCTGATCGCCAGTATGGGCTCCATCAAGGCTGCTCTACTGGTGATCATTACTTTCCTTACTGAGTCTTAGTCATCTTTTTTTTAGAGATTTTGGTGAAACTTTTGCTGTTGCCTTGGACACATCAAAAGCTTTTCATAGAGTCTGACACAAAGCTTTGATTTCCAAACTACCCCCCTACAGCTTCTATCCTTTTCTCTGTAACTTCATCTCAAGTTTCCTTTCTGACCGTTCTATTGCTGCTGTGGTAGACGTTCTTCTCTGTTCTTCTCCTAAGTCTATTAACAGTGGTGTTCCTCAGGGTTCTGTCCTGTCACCCACTCTCTTTTTATTATTCACCAATGACCTTCTAAACCAAACTTCTTGTCCTATCCACCCCTACGCTGATGATACCACCCTGCACTTTTCCACGTCTTTTGATAGACGTCCAACACTTAAGGAAGTAAACTTTTCACGCAGGGAAGCCACAGACGCCTGACTTCTAATCTTTGTAATATTTCTGACTGGGGCAGAGCAAACTTGGTATTGTTCAATGCCTCAAAAACTCAATTTTTCCATCTATCAATTCGACACAACCTTCCAGACAACTATCCTCTCTTCTTCATGGACACTCAACTGTCCCTCGCTTCTACACTGAACATCGTCGGTCTGTCCTTTACTTATAACCTGAACTGAAAACTTCACATCTTATCTCTAGCTAAAACAGCTTCTATGAAGTTAGGTGTTCTGAGACGTCTCCGCCAATTTTTCTCACCTCCCCCCAAGCTGTTAACTCTGTACAAGGGCCTTATCCGTCAATGTATGAAGTATGCTTCACATGTCTGGGGGCTTGCACTCAGGGTGGAATCAAAAGCATTTCTTCTCATCAACTCGTCTTCTCTAACTGACTGTCTTAACCTTCTTCTCATCGTAGGAATGCTGCATATCTAGCTATCTTCTACCGCTATTTTCATGCTAACTGCTCTTCTGATCTTGCTACCTGCATACCTCTCCTCCTCCCGCAGCCTCGCTGCATAAGTCTTTCTTCTTTTTCTCGCCCCTATTCTGTCCACTTCTCTAATGGAAGAGTTAACCAGTATTTTCAATCATTCATCCTTTTCTCTGGTAAACTCTGGAACTCCCTGCCTACTCCTGTATTTCCTCCTTCCTATGACTTGAATTTCTTCAAGAGCGAGGTTTCAAGACACTTATTATTCAATTTTTGAGTACCGCTTTGGATCCTTTTCTGGGACTGGCATCTCAGTGGGCTTTTTTTTTTTTTATGTTTGTTGCCCTTGGCCAGTGTCCCTCCTAAATAAAAAAAAAAAAAGGAAAACTTGAAACGAACTACAGTGCCTAACATTCGAGTAACCTGAAGCAAACTACAGTGTCTAACATTCTGCCACAGGCTGTGTCCTCGCTGTGTTTTTAACTAAGGAAACTGATTTCTGCTACATTTCCGACGCGTAAGCACTACATATTGCTCACCTACCCAAAAAAATATATGCATTACCACCGAAAAAAAAAATCTATGTTTTTGTAAGTATCGCAGCAGTAATAGATCTGGGTTTACATGGAATATGTGCACACGCAGCTGAAATGTCTGATATCCTTAATGTTGATCAAGATAATTTGCTGCTACTTTTCGTAAGAGTCTTATATCTCCTAAATAACGGATTTGTAGAGAACACTGTATAATATATATATATATATATATATATATATATATATATATATATATATATATATATATATATATATATATATATATATATACACTGCAGGCGTTTTAATCTCTCTCTCTCTCTCTCTCTCTCTCTCTCTCTCTCTCTCTCTCTCTCTCTCTCTCTCTCTCTCTCTCTCCCAGCAGTTATAAGTGTTCCTTTATTTTTAAGCTTTGCACGGTTAGGTTTTCTTTATTTATTACCATATGTATGAGGCTAATCCCTCATTTACCTTTATTTTTGGAGTAGGCTACTAGATAATTGATGAGATAGCTTTCCATTTTCTTTCATTTTGTGGTTACCCTGGTATTTTCTTCTTTTTTTTTTGTGTGCGTGTTTTGTTCAGTGAAAACATTTTATGCATTTGTATGTTTTTTTTTTTTTTTCTTTTTACTTGCTCACGGAAGCAGAGTTTAGAAGAACAATAGGAAGGATCCATGAAGTCCATAAGCCTTCCAATAGTTAAGGCCAGCGAAGGCATAGAAAACATCATTGCAAAGAGTCTTAATAGGTAATATGAAGTAGTTGGTGGTAGAGGAAAGGGAGGAACAGGAGGTTAGGAACGGGTCACACACACACACACACACACACACACACTCTCTCTCTCTCTCTCTCTCTCTCTCTCTCTCTCTCTCTCTCTCTCTCTCTCTCTCTCTCTCTCTCTCTCTTCTTCTTCTTTCCACTATAGCGCTCTATGTAACATATATATATATATATATATATATATATATATATATATATATATATATATATATATATATATATATATATATATATATATATATATATATATAATGCAAGAAAGCCATTGGCCAAAGGCAACAAAAGAAAAAAAAAACGTACAAAAAAAACCCACTTGATGCTAGATCCCATAGAGCTCCAAATAAACAAAATCAAGTAATGGAGGATAATTGTCTTGTAAGATCCCTATTGAAAGAGCTTAAGTCATAGAAAGGAGGAAATACAGGAGCAAGTAGATAGTTCCAGAGTTTACCAGAGAAAGGGATGAATGATTGAGAATACTGGTTAACTCTTGCATTAGAGAGGTAGAAGAGATAGAGAGCGGTAGAGGAAGAAAATAGCGATAGGAGAGATGCGACGTTGCGGCGATGAAAAAAGGAGCCGAAAACAGTCAGATAGAAAAATGGAATTGATAAGATGAAGAAGTTTTGACTCCACTATGTCAAAAAGCATGGTATGAGTGGAACACCCCATACATATGAAAAATACGCCATAAATGGAAGGATAAGGCCCCTGTACAAAGTTAGCAGCTAGAAGGGCTAGCAAAAATAAAGAAATAAAAAAAAAATGGTGGAGACGACTCAAAACGCCTAACTTCATAGAAGCTGTTTTAGATAGAGATGAGATGTGAAGTTTCCAGTTTAGATTATAAGTAAAGGACAAACCAAGGATGTTCAATGTAGAGGAAGGGGACAGGTGAGTGTTACTGAAGAAGAGAGGATAGTTATCTGAAAGACTGTGTCGAGTTGGTAGATAGAGAAATTGAGTTTTTGAGGCACTGAACATTACCAAGTTTGCTCTGCCCAATCAAAAAATTTTAGAAAGATCAGAAGGCAGGCGTTCTGTGGCTTCCCCGTGTGAGCCATTTACTTCCTGAAGGGTTTTGCGTCTCCGAAAAGACGTGGAAAAGTGCAGGGTGGTTTTGTCAGCATAGGAGTGGAAAGGACACGAAGTTTTGTTTAAAAGATCATTGATGAGTAATAGCAAGAGAGTGGGTGACAGGACAGATTTAAGAGGACTAAATAGATTTAAGAGATCAGTGACCATCTACCACAGCAGCAATAGAACGGTCAGAAAGGAAACTTGATATGAAGTTACAGAGAGAGAAGGATAGAAGCTTTAAGAAAGTACTTTGGAAATCAGAGCTTTGTGCCAGACTCTATGAAAAGCTTTTGATATGTCTAAGGCACCTGCGAAAGTTTCACTAAAATCACCCAAAAAGGATGACGAAGGTCTTAGATCTAATTTTTAATCTCTAGAGCACCACCTCTCCTCTGCTAAACCTCATATTTTTCTCACTGAAACACAAGTGTCTGCGGAACTGACAATAGCCCCTTTTCTATTCCCTCCTACTTTCTCTATCCTCATTTTCAATCCAAAGCTGGATGTTGTGTCTATGTGCGCAACGACTTAACAGGCTCTCATGCCCACGCTCTTGAATATTCTGAGTTTGCCACCATCTGCCTACGACTATAGAGTCACTCCCGAACTAAATTTAACTGTGCTATATACATCTCACCTAACTCATCTGTCTAAAAGAAATTCTTTGATTACTTAACTTCTTGGACATGCGCCCAACATTTTTGGCCTTTTCCTAACCTCTATTCCTTCTGCTTATGCTCTCACCTTATCTTCTCCATTAGGCTCCTCCGATCACAATGTCATATTTGTATCTTGCTCTATTACTCCATTCCCTCCTCAGGATCCCCCTAAGCGGAGGTGTCTTTGAAGGTTTAGTTCGAGAAAAAGAGTGAGGAATGTAAACCAACATGCCAGACATTATCACTTCTGTTATGCGCTCAGCACACGTGTCTCTGACACGGAAACAGTAGTCATTCCAAGGAAAATGAGCAAAATACCTCCTGAGGTCCCCCCACCTAGCAGAGGTAAAACGCCAGAGGCACCTCAGCTTAGCGGGATCCTGAGGAGGGATTGAAGAGATAGGACAAGATACAGATTTGAGATTGTGATCGGAGAAGCCCGTCAAAGAAGAGAGGGTAACAGCATAAATACAAAAATTAGAGGTTAGAAAAAGGTCAAGAATGTTAGGCGTATCTTCATGACGGTCAAGACTACGAGTAGGGTGTTGCACCAATTGCTCTAAGTCGTGGAGGATAGCATAGTTGAAGGCTAGTTCACCAGGATGGCCAGTGAAGGGAGAGGAAAGCCAAAGCTGGTGGTGAACATTGAAGTCTCCAAGAATGGAGATCTCTGCAAAAGGGAAGAGAGTCAGAATGTGCTCCACTTTGGAAGTTAAGTAGTTAAAGAATTTCTTATAATCAGAGGATTAAGGTGGGAGGTATACAACACAGATAAATTTAGTTTGAGAGTGACTCTGTAGTCGTAGGCAGATGATGGAAAACTCGGAAGATTCAAGAGCGTGGGCACGAGGGCAGTTTAAGTCGTTTCGCGCATAGACACAACATCCAGATTTGGACTGAAAATGAGTATAGAGAAAGTAGGAGGGAACAGAAAAGGGGCTACTGTCAGTTGCCTCAGGTACCTGTGTTTCAATGAGAAAAAGATGAGATTTAGCAGAGGAGAGGTGATGTTCTAGAGATTGAAAATAAGATCTAAGACCTTGAATGTTGCAGAAGTTAATCACAAAAAAGTTGATGGAGGTGTCAAGACATTTAGGGTCGATACCAGAAGAGCAGTCCGACCTGGGGACATCTGTGGCCCTCTCCCCTGATGGGGACTACAGGGCTGGTGTAGGAATCGCCACGATAATTTTGAATTTTGAGTGAAGGGTGTGTGTGTAATTAGGTGTTAGTAGTTTTCTGTGATGGGAGAGAGCTGCTGTATTTAGAGGGCAGGCTGTGACTGCCCCTTTCTGTTGTGAGACACAAAGGAAAACGTTCAGTGAGGTCACAGTTGGGTTTAATGATAAGTTCACAGCAACTTCTGATTCAGTGCTTTAGGCCTCACTGGGAGTAATTATCGTTTCGGCAGGTGCGTACGGCCTCTTCCTGCCACCCAGTATTCTGTTAACCAGTATCCTCAATCATTCATCCCTTTCTCTGGTAAACTCTGGAACTGCCTGCCTGCTTCTGTATTTCCACGTTCCTATGACTTGAATTCCTTCAAGAGGGAGGTTTTAAGACACTTATCCTTCAATTTTTGACTGCCGGTTTGGACCTTATTCGGGGACCGACATCTAAATGAGCTTTTTTTTTTTTTTATTGGATTTTGTTGCCCTTGGCTACTGTCCCTGCTGTAATATATATATATGTATATATATATATATATATATATATATATATATATATATATATATATATATATATATATATATATATATATATATATATATATATATATATATATATATATATATATATATATATATATATATATATATATATATATATATATATATATATATATATATATATATATATATATATATATATATATATATATATATATATATATATATATATAAGATTAAATTCCTCCACCTCTCTTGTGACTTTTGAGACTTTTGAGACTGGTCTGTACCTCTTTATCCGTTCTCTCCCGAACCTGGGGCAACCCTCTGGGTCTACTGACCTCAACAAGGAAAAACACTCCAGCGGAATTAGTTTATTTATTATTCTTAGAGTCCTTTGTCCCTTTACCATAATTTTGGCCATTCTAATGATACCATTCTCATCAGGATATAATTTTAATATCCTAGCGAAAGGCCAAGTGGAATGATCTACTCCATCTTTTATAACAGGATGTTACCTTCCTTAAGGAAAATTGCATTTTCGGATGATTGAGCGCCATAGAATTTCTTATGAAGACTGATGAGATATTCTTCAGACCAGTATTCCTCCCACCCCTGTAAAAATTTTTGTTGATAACTCACTCTCTCACATACTGGGACCTATCATGTATGGTGTGGTCTATGATATGATCCTCCACCTCGATGGATGTGAATGGCTCTAATCGTCTCCCATATAAGAGATGGTTTTATTGCCTCCAGATTTAAGGAAGTGTCATCTAAGTATGTTTGAGGTCGGTTGTTGATTCTACTCTCAATTTCCGTTACTACTTTTCTTAATTCTTTGAAATTTAATTTGGATCGATGTAGCGTTTTCTTTAGCCAGTTTTTGACTAGCCCTATCATTTTGTGAAACCGTTCTGCCAGAGCCCCCTTGGTGTGATGAATTTCCGACGACATTGCCTATTTGTTAATGTTTCTTGTACTTTTGGATCATTTATGATATCTTCCATAAAGGGAGTAGTCTCAACAAAGTTAATGGCATAATCATTTAAGATGAGATGGGGATAGGAACGCCTTGCTCCAAAGATTCTAAACAATTTCAGGGAGGTCTCTGAAATAAGGTCTTCGGCCTCCTCTAGGTGGACTGCTCTTGTTCTGGTACAGGTGAACAAATATATATATATATATATATATATATATATATATATATATATATATATATATATATATATATATATATATATATATATATATATATATATATATATATATATATATATATATATATATATATATATATATATATATATATATATATATATATATATATATATATATATATATATAAATAAATAAATATATATATATATATATATATATATATATATATATATATATATATATATATATATATATATATATATATATATATATATATATATATATATATATATATATATATATATATATATATATATATATATATATATATATATATATATATATATATATATATATATATATATATATATATATATATACACACCTTTGGCATGTCACCCTCACCTCTTATTATAAGAGTACCTGTGTAATCTACACCCGTACTTCGAAGGGTGTACCTAGGCTTACTCTTTCCGGTGGTAGGTTTGGAGGTCCTGGATACGTCAACGGTCTTGCGTCATAAAGTTGGCATACTTCATATTCCTTCAGGGAAGTTTTCACTACTTGACACCCTTTAGGTATCCAGTAATTTTTCCTAACTTGAGCAAGTGTCCCCGATTCCTCCATGTAAGATTATTCTGTGGGCTTCCATTATTAATTTCGTGAGGTGATTCCCCTTTGGTAACCTTTGTTTCATAAGGTAGCTCAGCATATTTTATTCTACCCGGCACCTTATAATTTGTTCGTCATCCATGTATAGCCCAAGATTTTTTATTACTTTAATCTTAATTTTCGGTCACCTAATGCCTTATGGATATCTATAAAGAATTCACTTTGTTGTTTTATGATCCAAAATTTTAAAGCATCTGGCATTGCTTTACTCAGTTTCTGAGTAATGAAATGTAATACTCTTTTGGTTACATTAATTAACTTAATGAAGGATGAATTATATAAATTGCCATATTAAGTTGATGGTTAGCCTGAGGTTGAGCTTCTATTAAGTTAACTGCTACTTACCTCTTTATATGCCTTTTTGGATGGGGCAGTTATATTTCTGGGTCAACCTGTTTGTCCTGTGCAACCATTTGGTCTCCTTTAATAGTTTGGAGAATGTTAAAAGACCTGCTGTTTTTTTTTTTTCTGTTTTTAGTAGGAATATGATAACACTCAAAGTTCCCTTGTGTCGACAGTATTTTTTCTACCCCATTTTTTTCACATATAGATTTCTGTTTTATTTATTCAGTGTAAACAGATTTCACTGTCGGCCCATATTACTACTTGCCTAAAGAGACGCTTTATTCCTATACTCTCAGGCTGATCTTGCGTGGTTGTTAAAAGCAAATATTGAGCTTCAAATTTAGTTAGCTGTTCACTATAATTTATTTCCTGCCGTTCATATTCTGAAGTAATTTGGTCATCTTAGGCTTCACTTAACAATTTAGTTTTTTAATTGATTGAAAGTAGCTTGATAGCTACTCCATTTTTCTCTTAATGATTCTATTACTTTCTGTAATATACCTAAGGTTAGGTGATCACTTCCCATTAGTTCAATACCTTCTTTAATACTTCTTGCTAACCAACCTTGCTTTGTTACCAAGGATTTCCTTAACATTTTGATAAAAATATTTGAGGATTTCATTTCAAGTTATTATTCGCTGGTTTTCTGAGTAGTCGTCTGTTAACCCACATGTGGTTTTATTGTGGTTACTTTGCACCCGCGGTTCTACCGAACTCAATGGGTGTTTATATTTGTTTTCAGGTTGGGCTTAGTTTAGTAATTTGTCTTAAAATCATTCAGGATCTTGTTAAGTGATAGAATATATAATAAGTTCATTTTCTTTTTGTTGTTATTAACGGGAGCCCTTATTAATGGGCTCAACGGGAGTCCTGTTGTCATCTCTCCCGCCCACTATTGTTCCTCAGTCCACAGCCAGCCACAGGGCGTTTAGCCATGCTCTATACCTTGTACACTCTCTAACAAGAACTTTTCAATATACTGGAGCTTCTACAGTGTTTCGCTGTCTTCCCTTGGACCTGACAATACTATAAGTGCTAGCTGATAACACTATCACAGTCTTATCCATCAGTTTCCGGATTATGAACTATGATATCATGAGACATTTTACCTCTACTTATTCGATTCCAGTGCACATTATCCCTTGCCAGATGTGATATTTTAAAGTTTTATTTACACTAAACAGCCTCAGAGGAACGCTGTTTTTCCATTTGACTAATTATGCCTATAATGTTCTCATTATGTCCTTGGGATCAGTTTTACCGGTTTATATCGTTGCTCCCCAGTGATCATATGGTTAATTCGTGAGACTTTTTTTAGCACCCATTTTAATCATATATCGTGGTTAAAGACTTCATCTTTAGCCCCAAGACGTCAAAAAGTCCTAATTTCACCCCAGTTAATTTGCAGGATGGGTTTCGGGTGCGTTGCTATTCCCGATTCGTGCAGCATGAAACATCTCGAACCTTCGGTAATTGACAAGAAATCCTGTCTTCCTCACTCGGTACAGTAGATTGTGGTAACTATTAGACCTTGACACAACCAAATGTTTCCCAGCTAACACATAATTACAGAAAGTATCACTATACAAAATTATAAATATATGAAAACTTAGCTGTGGATTGGCAGTGAGTTTGTCACTTGCTTCCTTGCGGTTATCCCAGGATTCCGAGCTTCTAAGTTCTTAATTTAGATAATTTAACTACTGACCAGAGGTAGAGTGGCAAACGCGTCTTCATGGGACTTGTCATGGTGGCTAGTGGGTGGCGTCTGCTTCTGAGGCAGACAGGCTCACTCCCTCGTGGTCGCCACGTCAGAAACAGGAGCTATACACCTTTTGTACACTTCTACCTTGGTTTTATTTAATTTAGTAACTAATATTTAGTTTGTACTAGATTAACCTTAATTACCCTTTAATATAAAGCTTATATACTAATTACAACACAAACCAATTATGTCTTGATATTATGCGTGATGCGAGTGGAAATATCCATATATCTATTTATCTATTTAATAATTACTTTTAGTTAGATTTTTACGTTTAGTGTCATGATGATCCCCAATGTTGAATAAGTTGCGCTGAACATCGTTGAACATCGTTGCGCTGCTTGATTACCTACAATATCTCACTCTGCCGGAATATTGCATCTCTTTCTTCATTCTCCCAATATTTCCATAGTTACTGGTCCTCTGAACATGTTACATGCATGGTTCACCTCATCCCTTGCCCTCGCTGCACACTGCACAAGACTTTCTGCTTACTATCATCCTGTTTTGCCTATCTCTAATATAAGAAATAACTTTCTTTTCCTTTTCATTAGGTAGTAATCTTTGGAATTTTGCCTTGTTTTTTTTTTTTTCCCTTTAATATGAGGAATATTAGACATTTCATAAACCAAATTGCCTTCTGTTTCGGACTTTCTTTTTATTACATACTCTTGGCTGGCTTCTCATGCATTAAAAATAACTTTGTACTTAAGATTATGATGTATTGTTGCAATACTCATATACCTCAAAATATTATATCCACACAAGTTTGGTTTGCATATTTTTGCAGATAGTGAAAGGTCGCATTTAAGCAAAGCAACGGCACTGAATCAGGCTGAGGGGCGACATGGTTTTGCAGCCTGCCGTATCCACATAGCATCTCAAGACACACGTCAAGACTATTTAGGCCTCATGATAAATAAAAACAGTTGGTTCAAGGAGCAGATGAACGACAGGTAAGCAACTTGCTGTGTTTAGTTATCATTTCAAATGAAAAATAAATAAATAAACAGGTAAATTTGCAGTTTTACCCAATATCTCCAATCTCTACACGCCCCCAACCCCTCTAGCAAGCTTGGGGGCCTGTGGGGAACCGGTTTTTTTTTTTGGGGGGGGGGAAAGGCACATACGAGTAATATATAGACTGAAAATGTAGGGAAATTTCCCTAAAAGTCAAGGAAATTTCCTAAATGTAGCAAACCAAAAACCTTTTATAACCAGGGGGGCTGTACCCCCTTGAACCCCCACAATTAGTATATTCGAACACAACCAGACAGCTAAGGTAACCTAACCTTACCTAACCTTACCTAACCTATCCTAACCTAACCTTAAATATCCTAACCTATCCTAACCTAACCTATCCTAACCTAACCTAACCTAACCTAACAAACACACGAACACACTCACTATCCTTTCAATGACTGTGGAAACAGGATCCCAGCTAAAAACTGAGGTAAATTTTTGAAATTCCCTCCCGACCTTATTATTCGTTTGTGACAAGGTAATATGGGATTAGAAATGCTCCTAGCAGTGTGATCTAGACCGTGAGATACTTCATACTTACGTGCGGCTTATTGGGGGGAACTGCAATTATACCAATAAATAAATAAAATAAATAAGTAAATAAAAATAGACAACATCTCAAACACCTGCCTCCATCTTGGATGGCGCGACCATATGCCGAAGGTTTTGAGCATGGAATTCCAGCTAACCTTCCATGTAAATAAATGGTAATTACTATCTAAAACTGTTACTATTATATATATATATATATATATATATATATATATATATATATATATATATATATATATATATATATATATATATATATAATTTTTTTATTAGTTTATCAGTTATACAACTTACGGAATAAGATTCTGTTATTCTTACATTTATCTCTGTGAAGGAAGTTGAGTAGTGAAGTCTACCTCAAGGAAGTGGTGAACTTGATTGCTCTAGTTAAAACTCACTCTGGAAGTTGGCAATTTTCTGCAATCGGAGTTCAGCTCAATATCAACATATTATCCATGAATCGCTATTTTCAGCTCCAAATACAGCAGCAGATACCATGTGGGTGTCATGAGAGTCTACTGGCACCTTTAATAAATATGTCTGCTTTTCCACTAAACCCACCCATGCCTAAACGCCTTCTAAAAGGAGACATATTGTCGACCAAACTAGACTAAAATTAGTTTGATGGCAACAGTAGGTGATACAAGGGAATTGCTAATATTGGCATAGGCATCCAAGACTTAAAAAAATTTCCCCTAGCAGCTGGTGGGTTCTAATTTTGAGACGCGTCGTAGACCTGGTCACGCCACGTCGTGTCGCGCCGACGTAATGGTTGCGGCGAGTGACATGTTATAAATGACTGTAATTTCAACATGCGGAGCTTTATTTGCATTCTGATCACACTGTCGTGTTCAGGAGAATTTTTTCTACTTAATATAATAATATATTTCAGCATTCAATGATTAAATGCTGAAAATAGCAAACATAAATAAAATGTTATAAACTTTTTTTTTTTTTTTTATAGTTCAACTCATCGTGATACTATATTATTTTTTCTTTTGTCAAGTTTTTACAATACATCTTGATTCTACAGTAACTGATGCTGATGAGTCTGATGGTGCCAACCAAAACTGGCTATCCAGTATATGAAGTGAGTTATGGCAAATAATTCAAGCATTTTGCGCGCTCGAGCTCGATCTGTAGTGATGAGGCTATAGTTGCGCGAGTTTCGAGGCAAAAACCTTCACGCACATGCCGATAAATCGAAACATGCAAAATACGGCAAAACGGTGGGTCTGACGAAGTAATGTCATAAAATAAAAAAGATGTGCCGTCAAAAGTTACCGAACAGTAGATGTTTCTGAGACTGAAATTGCAATTTTTATATGAGATGGACACCAAGAGCTGCTCCTGGACAAATCATCGTTGTTAGGAGCCCCTCGCTCCGCTCTGGGAATTAAAAAAAAAAAAAATGTGGTTGTGAGAGCTCGACTGTCAATGCATTTCCCTCTGGTTGATTTTGTACTTGTCAGAGGAAACTCGCGTCTCATGGTATGGTTATTCATTACTAAGAACGATGATTGTGTAGAGAGATTTTTTATTTTTATTTATTTATTTATTTTATTTTTTTATGAAAAAGGGGCTCTAGCCTAGGGCAACAAATAGGAGTACAAAAATAAATACACAAATAAACAAACAAATAAATGAATAAATAAATAAACAAGTAAAGCACACGGAGGTGCCAGTGGCCATAGCGAACAGCTAAATAGATTATCCACAGTTAGAGGATAAATTTTTGTCTTGAAACACTCCTCATAAAAGATATAAAGTCACAGGAACGGAGAAATACAGAAACATTCAGGGAGTTCCAGAGTTTACAAGAAGAATGGATGAAAGATTGAGAATACTAGTTAATTCTTACATTAGAGAGGTGGACAAAAAAAAAAAAGAATCATGCAGCGAGGCTGGGGAAGGAGGTGAGGCATGAAGTTAACAAGATCAGCAGTTACCATGAGAATATTGATTAACGAAAGCAAGAGATGCAACGTTGCAGCGAAGAGAGAGGCTGAAGACAGATTTTTTTTTTTTTAATGTAAAGGAAGTGCTGACCTAAAGAAAAATGAAAATAAAATGAAAACAGGTCCACTGAAGTACCAGTCACAAAGAAAAAGTCAAAAGGATCATCCAGAATTTGAATTTGTCTTAAAACCTCCATCTTGAAACAGTTCAAGTTATAGGAAAAAGGTGATACAGAAACAGGCAGGGGGTTTCAGAGTTTACAAGAAAAAGGAGTTAATGATTGAGAATGCTGGTTGACTCTTGCATTAAAGAGGTGAACAGAATAAGGGCAAGACAAAGTAGAAAGCCATATGCAATGAGGCCCTGGGAATAGGGGAGGCATGCAGTTAGCAAGTTCAGAAGAGCGGTTAGCGTTAAAACAACATAAAATGCCAAAAGAAACAACACTCCGACGAAGACAGAAACGCTTAAGGCAGTCAGTTTGAGGAGAGGAGTTGATAAGACAAAATACTTTTGATTTCACTCTGTTCAGAAGACCAGTGTGAGTGGAAGCCCTCTCATATATGCGAAGCGTACACCATATAGTGTTAACAGATTGGAGGGGGTGAAGAGGGGAGAAAAACTGACGAAGACGTCTCAGAGCGCCTAACTTCAAAACAGCTTTTTTAGCTGGAGATGTGATGTGAGGTTTCCTTTTTAGATTATTGGTAAAGGACAGACCACAAATGTTCAATGTAGAACAGGGGGAAAGTTGAGTGTTACTGAAGAAGAGATAATTGTCTGGAAGGTTGTATCGAGTTGATAGTTGAAAAAATTGAGTTTTTGAGGCATTGAACAACACTAATTTTGCTCTGCTCCAGTCAAAAATTTCAGAAAGATCAGAACTCAAGCGTTCCGTTGCTTCTCTGCGTGAATGGTTTGGGCGTCTAAGAAAAGACTTGGAAAAATGGAGTGGTATCATCATTGTAGGATTGGATAGGACAAGTTTGGTTTCCAAGATCATTGATGAATAATAGGGAGTGGGAAATATGACAGAATCCTGAAGAAAACCACTGTTAATAGACTTTGAAGAACATTGACTGTCTATCATAGCAGCAATAGAACGGTCAGAAAGGAAACTTGAGATGAAATTACAGCGAGAATGATAGACGCTGCAGGAGGGCTTTTTTGGAAATTAAAACTTTATCCCAGATTTTATCAAATATTTTTATATGTATAAAGGCAACAGCGAAAGTTTCACCACAAATCCTTAAAAGAAGATGACCGAGACTCAGTAAGAAACATCAGATCGACAGTAGAATTGTCACCACGGAACCCATACTAGTGATCAGATTATAAAACTGTGAATAGGAAAATGTTTAAGAATCTTCCTGTCCCTCCTACCGTGTCAGACTATATCAAAAGCTTTTGATATGTCTAAGGCAACAGCAAAAGTTTCACCAAAATCTCTAAAAGAGGATGACCAAGACTCAGTAAGGAAAGCTAAAAGATCACCAGTAGAACAGCCTTGACTCATACTGGCGATCAGATAGAAGGTTTTGAAGTGATAGATGTTTAAGAATCTTCCTGTTGAGTATAGATTAAAAAACTTTAGATAGGCAGGAATTAAAGCAATACGACGGTAGTTTGAGGGATTAGGACGGTCACCCTTTTTAGGAACAGGCTGAATGTAGGCAAACTTCCAGCAAGAAGGAAAGGTAGATGTTGACAGACAAAGTTGAAAGACTTTGAATAGGCAAGGTGCAAGCACGGAGGCGCAGTTTTGGAGAACAATAGGAGAGACCCTATCAAGCCCATAAGCCTTCCGAGAGTTTAGGCCAACGAGGGCATGGAGAACATCATTGCAAAGAATTTTAATAGGTAGCATGAAGTAGTCAGAGGGTGGAGGAGAGGGAGGAACAAGCCCTGAATCGTCAAAGGTAGAGTTTTTAGCAAATGTCTGAGCGAAGAGTTCAGCTTTAGAGATAGATGTGATAGCAGTGATGCCATCTGGTTTAAATAAAGAAGGGAAAAAGAAGAACCAAAGTTTTTGGAGATGTTTTTGGCTAGATGCCAGAAGCCACGAAGAAAGTTAGATCTTGAAAGATTTTGGCACTTTTCTTTTAATGAAGGAGTTTGGGCTTATTGGAGAACAGACTTAGCATGGTTCCGGGCAGAAATATAAAGTGCATGAGATTTTGGTGATGAAAGGTTCAAGTACCTTTTGTGGGCCACCTCTCTATCATGTATAGCACGAGAACAGGCTGTGTTAAACCAAGGTTTGGAAGATTTAGGTTGAGAAAAAGAGTGAGGAATGTATGCCGCCATGCCAGACACTATAACCTCTGTTATGCGCTCGACACACAGAGATGGGTCCCTGTCACGGAAACGGTAGTCATTCCAAGGAAAATCAGCAGAATACCTCCTCAGGTCCCCCCAACAACTAGAGGCAAAATACCGGAGGCACCTCCGCTTAGGGGGCTCCTGAGGAGGAATTGAAGCGATAGGACAAGATATTGATATGAGATTGTGATAGGAGGAGCCCAACGGAGAAGAGAGGATAACAGCCTAAGCAGAAAGATTAAATGCTAGGAAAAGGTCAAGAATGTTGGGCGTATCTCCAAGACGGTCAAGAATACGAGTAGGGTGTTGCACCAATTGCTCTAGGTCATGGAGGATAGTATAGTTGAAGGCTAGTTCACCAGGATGGTCAGTGAAGGGAGAGGAAAGCCAAAGCTGGTGGTGAACATTGAAGTATCCAGGAATGGAGATCTCCGCAAAAAGGAAGAGAGTCAGAATGTACTCCACTTTGGAAGTTAAGTAGTCAAAGAATTTCTTATAGTTAGAGGAGTTAGGACAGGTATACAGCACAGATACATTTAATTTGAGAGTGACTCTGTAGTCTGTAGGCAGATGGTGGAAAACTCAGAAGATTCAAGAGAATGGGCACGAGAGCAGGTTAAGTCGTTGCTCACATAAAGGCAACATCCAGCTTTGGACTGAAAATGAGGATAGATAAAGTAGGAGGGAACAGAAAAGGGGCTATTGTCAGTTGCCTCAGTCACGTTTTTTTTTAGAGAAGAGGTGATGTTCAACAGATTGAAAATTAGATCTAAGACTGCGAATGTTGCAGAAATTAATGAAGAAAAAGTTGAGAGGAGTCTCAAGACATTTTGGGTTGATACCAGAAGAGCAGTCCGACCTGGGGACATTTGTGGTCCCCAGGTCGGTCATCAAAGAAATACAGTGGTAATAATCAGCTGCAATGTATTAATAAAATAAAACTATACAATATAAATAAAGTGAAACTGCCAGTTTTTCGCACGTCCACCTCCGAGGCCTGGGTAGATACGACTCTCCATGTCCACCACCGAAGAAAGGCGGACACTGACTACCCATGCCCTCCAGCAAAACTGGATGGACACTGACTTGGGATGATGTATGGGTAGTTGCTGGCCTGGTCAGGTCACGGCCAGTGCTGGTATCCGGAGACTAAGGGTGTGAGGGTTGACCTCACACCACGTGGTTGGCTGAGGGGCCAACCGCGGGAAGTCATGTCCCAGGTGCCCCAAGAATGGAATGCGGGCTGCGGGTGAAGCGTCCGCCACATTCCTCAGCCACCCATCTCGCTGCGTCCTCGTAGCGAACAAAGCATATGGGGTGACGCAGGCACATTTAAGCAATAATTCACATAATAAAGACGGTCTTATCTGTGTAAGACACGTGGTGTATGCACTATAGCCAATCGCAAGGCTCACAGAACAAAGATATCAGAAAAGTGAATGCACACTGGCGAATCACAAAACCCACATAACAAAGATGTCAGAAAAGAAAGCACAGTAGTCAAACACAAAACTCACACTAGCTGTGACTTCAGCACAGCGAATCACAGGTCAAGAAAAACTAGGACAACACTAGATTCCTAAAACCAAAGAACAAGGCGTTTCTATGCCAAATAAATTTCAAAATAAAAATGCACTACAAAAATCATAACGTTGCACAAATAACGCACATGATGGCGATAAAATCTTCAAGTATGGTGGATCGTGGCAGATTATGCAATGAAAAGCCATGAGCAGGAAAGACCACACAGACAGGAAACACCAAAACTTGGGGATGCGAAGACTGACGGCATGACATCCAAAGTCTTAGAACGACAGGATCAGCAGTAAAGCAGTCGAGATGCTTCAGTGACGGCTTAAAATGTCCAGGCTTGAAACAAGGACGTCGTCGATGACAGTTTGAAGTCGTACGGGCACAGGTTGGCGGGGCAAGCTCAGCATAAAAACCTTGAAAAAGGCCCTTAAAGCAGTTTGAAGAAAGCACTATAGATGTGTAGTAGCGTAGCAATTTGTATCAGTGACAGCTTAGCAGAAATGCGTCGGTGACGGTTTAACAGGTTACCCGGAGGCGAAGAAGGTAGCTGGAATAGCTGGCGACGACCAGGCAGGACATGTGGGCCAGAAGAACTTGCAGCATCGACTCCTTCCGCCGCGGTCACCATTTTTATGTACTAGAGAATGTCTATAAGCTTCTTCTATTACTAGTTCTTCTGTAGACCAAAGAAATGCGGTGGTAAAGCTGCTGCATACTGATATGATAAAGTAATACTGTACAAAAGATAAGTGATAAGCTGCCTGTTAGTCGTACGTCCAATCCCGAGGCCTGGGTGGACATGACTGGGCATGTCCACCAGCAAGAAAGGGCAGACGTGGACTACCCGTGTCCTCCACCGAGGAAAGGCAGACACAGATTAGGGCTGAAGTAGGGGAGGTTGCTGTCCGGTTCAGGTCACCGCAAGGGCTGGCGTCCGGAGACAAAGGGTATGAGGGTTGACCTCGCACCACTTGGTCGGCCGAGGCTGGCGTCAGGTCCTAGGGGACCGGAAAATGGAATGCGGGCGGGGGGCAAAGCGGACTGCTCTTCTGATATCGACCCTGAAGTGTTTTAACACCCCATCTTCAACTTTTATTTCATTAACTTCTGCAGCATTCGCGGTCTTAGATCTAATTTTCAATCTGCAAAACATCACCTCTCCTCTACTAAACCTCATCTTCTATTCCTCACTAAAAAAAACAGGTGTTTCAGTAGCCCCTTTTCTGTTCCCCCCTACTTTATCCTCATTTTCAATCTAAAGCTGGATGTTGCGTCTATGTGCTCAACGACTTATCCTGCTTTCGTGCCTCCGCTCTTGAATCTTCCGAGTTTTCCCCCATCTGCCTACGACTACAGAGTCATTCTCAAACTAAATTTATTCGTGCTGTATACCTCTCAACCTATCTGCTATGACTATAAGAAATTCTTTGACTAGTTAATTTTCAAAGTGGAGCACATTCTGACTCTCTTCCCTTTTGCAGAGATCTCCATTCTTACAGACTTCAATGTTCATGACCAGCTTTGGCTTTCCTTTCCTTTCACTGACCATCCTGGTGAACTAGCCTTCAGCTTTGCTATCCTCCACGATTAGTGCAACACCCTACCCATATTCCTGACCGTCTTGGAGATACGCCCAACATTCTTCATCTTTTCCTAATTTCTAATCCTGCTTATATTGTTATTCTATCTTCTCCGTTGGGGTCCTCCGATTACTTGCTTATATCTGTATCTTCTCCTATCGCTCCAATCTCTCCTCAGGACTCTCCTAAGGGGAAGTGCCTTTGGCGTTTTGCCTTTACTAGCTGGGGGATGTAAGGTGGAATATATTGATTTTCCTTGGAATGACTACTGCTCCCATGTCAGAGACCCATCTCTGTGTGCCGGGTGCATAACAGAAGTGTCTGGCATTGAAGAGTATATTCCTCAATTTTTTTTCTCGACCTAAAGCACAGCCTGTTCTCGTGCTATACATAATAGACAGGTGACCCACAAAAGGCACTTGAACCTTCCATCACCAGAATCTCATTCGCTTTATATTTCTGCCCGGAATCATGCCAAGTCTGTTCTTCAGCTAGCCAAAAACCCTTCATTAATAGAAAGTTTCAAAATCTTTCAAGATCTAACTCCCCTCGTGACTTGTGGCACTAGCCATCTCATCTATCTCTTAAGCTGAACTCTTCCCTCAAATCCTTGCTAAAAACTCAACCTTGGATGATTTAAGACTTGCTCCTCCCTGTCCTCCACCCTCTGACTACTTCTTGGCATCTATTAAAATTCTTCGTAATGACGTTTTCCATGCCTTCGCTGGCCTAAACCCTCAAAGGTCTTACGGATTCCAAAACTGTGCCTCTGTGATTGCACCTTGCCTAGTCAAACTCTTTCAACTTCTCCCGTTCCTTCTTGTTGGAAATTTGCCTATATTTAGACTGTTCCTAAAAAAAGTAACCGTCCTATTGCTTTAATTTCCTGCCTATCTTTTTTCTTTTTTTTTTATCTAACCTTAACAGGAAGATTTTTAAACATCTACCATCACACAACCTTTTATCTGATCGCCAGTATATGTTCCGTCAAGGCCTCCCTACTGGTGATCTGGCTTTCCTTACTGAGTCTCGGTCATTCACTTTTAGAGATTTTCTTGAAATTTTTGCTGTTGCCTTAGACATATCAAAAGCTTATGATGGATTCTGGTACAAAGCTTTGATTTCCGAACTACCCTGCTGCGGCTTCTATCCTTTTCTCTGTAACTTAATTTCAAGTTTACTTTCTGACCGTTCTATTGGTGCTGTGATAAACGGTCACTGTTCTTCTACTAAATCTATTAACAGTGGTGTTCTTCAGGGTTCTGTCCTGTCATCCACTCTCTTCCTATTATTCATCAATGATCTTCTACGATCATGATACCACTCTGCATTTTTCCATCCATGCCTTTTCGTAGACGTCCAACTCTTCAGTAAGTAAACAGTTCACGCAGGGAAGCCACAGATCGCCTGACTTCTGATCTCTCTAAAATTTCTGGTTCTGGCAGGTCAAACTTAGTATTATTCAATGCCTCAAAAACTCAATTCCTCCATCTATCAACTCGAAAGAACCTTGCAGACAACTATCCCCTCCTCTTCAGTGACACTCAACTGTCCCCCTCTTCTACACTAAACACCCTCGGTTTGTCCTTTACTTAAAATCTAAACTGGAAACTTCACATCTCATCTCTAGTTAAAACAGCTTCTATGAAGTTAGGAGTTCTGAGATGTCTCCGCCAGATTGTCTCGCTCTTCCAGCTGCTAACTCTTTATAGGGGCCTTATCCGTCCATATATGGAGTATGCTTCACATGTTTGGGGACTTTTCTCTCATACCGCTCTGCTAGACAGGGTGGAATCAAAAGCTTTTCGTCTCATCAACTCATCTTTTTTGACCGTCTTCAGCCTCTCTCTCATTGCCGCAGTGTTACATTTCTTGATATCTTCTACCGCTATTTTCATGCTAACTTCTCTTCTCATCTTGCTAACTGCATGCCTCCACTCCTTCCGCGGTCTCCCTGCATAAGACTCTTATTTCACTCCTATTCTGTCCACCTGTCTAATACAAGGCTTAACCAGTATTCTCAATCATTCATCCATTTCTCTGGTAAACTCGGAAATACCATGTTTGCTCGTGTATTTCCACCCTCCTATAACTTGAATTCCTTCAAGAGGGAGGTTTCAAGTCACTTATCCTTGAATTTTTGACTACCACTTTGGACTCTATTCGGAGTTCCGCATTTCAGTGGACCTTTTTTTTATTAGTAGTATTTTCCTTCATATGAAAAGAAAAAAAAAACTATGCACACGAGCCACTCACTGGCGGCCACAAATGGGGTCAGTGCCATATGAATATCGTGGAAATAGCAGCTGTCTGCACTCTCTTTATGAAGATGAAACGGAAAAATTGCAGAAAGTACTGGGTGCGCCCCATAGTTAGTTATAACAGATATCTGCATGTAGCATTTCATACATTATTTTTCTTTAGTATTCTTGTCACTGTGTTTGTTCATATTCAAATCATTAAGTACTGGTCTCTTTTCTATCTCTGCGATCAATATTTCAGTCAAACAACTCAGGTATTCTTCCTACTCACATAAAGTACTTAATGCTGTGACAGACAGGACAAGACAACGCGAAAGCAGCAGGAGGCAGAGTGGCAGCTTCAAACAGTGGCTCGTGTGTATGCTGCCATTAAAAAAATAATGGTTTCTATCGCTCGCCCATGTGGCCAGCTACAGTGGTGTGGTCGAGAAAATGACTCTGCTCGACACAATTTACCTTTTTTTTTTTTTTTTTTGTGGCTTCCACAAAAAAAGTGTGAATGGGTCCATAGAGATGTGTGTGTTTTATATTTTCTCTTTTTTTTTTTTTGTGGTCGCCACTGACCATAAAAAGTGGCTCGTGTGAATGCAGCCTTAAAGGTAAACTACCTCCAGACCTGTCTTAAATTTTCTGCGCCTTAAGACCTAGTCTCAGCTCGAAGTTAAGCATAACTCTAAGGATAGGAGTTGGGCTGAGTCAAACCTTTATAGCTTAGAATCTCTTTTAATACGATCCCAGTCTCTCACAGTTCTCCGGTACGTTCTGTGATCCTGTCTCCTCTTGTTGCAGGAATCTGTCAAATGCAGGGCAAACGATATCTTCTTTAAATTTTGCTGGCATTTCGCCAACTTGGTGTTTTCTTTCCTTCACTTTATTTCTTGCACAGAAGGCATCTTCAGGCGTTGCATGTTGCGGAATAGGTCTAGAGTCCTCACTCCACCAGAATCCAGTCATGTGTTGTATCCAATGACGCGCGGTAAAAATTACGAGCCACCTCCCAACTTGAATGAGATTTCTTGAAAACCTCACTCAAGTTGGGGGGTGGCTCGTAATTTTCACTGCACTCAAAAGGGTGGTCCGCGTTACCGGGTGGCCGCGGCCCGTCAATAAGCTGGCAAGGACCGCCTTTCCTCCTGATAACGTACATAGTGAAGCAGGATGCGCTCAATAGAGCGGATGACTTTACAAGTGGGACACTGTGGTGGAAAGGAGTTTGCCATGTAATGGGAGCCTATGGGTAGGTAAGGTACAGCCCATCTTGAGGCGTGGGAGGACCACCTCCTCTAGCCGTGTGTTGCGACTGGAAGAGGCCCACTCTCCTAGGATGAGTTTGATTGTGTGTAGGTGGAGGTTATCCCAGTGATTCTGCCAGAAAAGTTTTGCTGATGATTTAACAGATCTTGAAGAACATTCCACGCTCCCTCAAGCTCTCCAGCAGATCTCCACAGCATGTCTGCCAGTTTATTTTTGCTAATACTGGAATGTCCTGGCATCCAAATCAGAGAAGGATTTACAAAATTTTATTAATAATGTTGCCCTAGATTTTTTTCTTTTTTTGTATCCGTGTGGCCGGATTCTGTTGTTTGAAAGGCTGACATAGAGTCCAAACAAATTACAATTGAATGATGAATTTAATGCATACTCTATGGCCTTATCAATAACAAAAAGTTCAGCAGAAAACTCCGATGTATGGGAAGGGAGTTGGAACCCGATGGCACACTCACACGACCACACACTTGCAACGACACATTTATCCATGTTAGAGCCATCAGTATATAGACGTAGGGATGGAAGTAGGCCAACGAGGAGGGCACGGAAGTGTTGGTGGAACTCCGCCTCGGTAACGACAGCCTTCTTCCCCGGAAGCCAGTTGATGGTGAAGGTGGTGGTGGATCGCTTCCAGGAGGAAGAATGATTAGCATCAGACTTCCAGTCTGACGCCTGTACGCTGGCAGTGTGTGTTGAGTCCTGCAGCGACTGGACGGCGGACCGTAGTGTGTAGGTGGTGGTTCTACCTAAGCCCGTCGGGTCCGTAAGCCGTCCATTCTTTCTGGGGATTGGGATGACGTGAGCAAAATGCTAGGAGTGAGGGAAAGTGTGTGTGGTCCAGATTCTATTGTAGAGTTGTAATAATTTTGAAAGGGAATGATAGCCGAGATGTTGTAGCATGCTATATGATATTTTGTCTAGATCTGAACTGGAGCCTTTACATGATTTTAGGGCGGAGAGGAATTCATCCAACATGAACTCTGTGTTGTAGTTCAAGTTTACGCCTTTTGTGGCAAAGTTTGAGAGAGTGAGTTCTGCTGCATCTTTATGGGGAAGGAAAGAGGGGTCATAATAGTTGGCCTGGTGAAAATGCTGGGCTACTGAGTTGACGATGTCAGCTTCGTTCTCTGTTGTAATATTATTTATATTGAGGGTTGTGATTGGAATATAGGGTTTTTCATTGTTTAATGAGTGTATCGTCTTCCAAGCTTGTGACAAGGGGGTGGTGCGGTTCACAGTTGATTTAATCTGTCGGAATGAGTCTCTTTTAGCATTACAGAAGACTCCTTGTCTGCCCTTGCTTTTTGTAGGCTATGAAATTTCCTTGACTGGGCCGCTGGCTGAAATGCATGAATCGTCTATAGTCGGCAATCCGTTATCCACCATGAAACTCCATGCTTTGTGTGAATTGTAGAAGTCTTTGGAACACATGCCTCAGCGGTGTGGTGTTTAGCCTGATCCAGATTTGTATCTATATAATAGAAGAATATCTTGTATAGAGGAAACTCGTTTCCTGGGACTTACTCGTATATTTGACAGACGCCTAACTTGGGTACCCCACCTTTGTAATATTAAAGCATCATGTATGAAGGCGCAGTCACTTTTTAGAGTCTTGGGGTGCTGACAGACAGGCCCTCCTCCTCTTGCAAAGAACTCTTATTCTTTCTGAACTGCAGTATGGTTGTGAGATTTATTCATCTGCTATTGAGGCTCGACTGGCAACTCATCCCCAATCCCTAGCTTACTGGTGGATGCTGGTGGCCTTCCATTGGACTTGCGTCGCCAATCCTTGTTGTTGACGTGTTAGTATCAAGTCCAATGTCTTTCCGAATCAGTTTCTTGTGTGGATGTGTCCCGCGATTCACATTCTCAACTATATGTGCCTCACCCGAGTTTCACTAAACCTTTTGGTTTCAGGGTTGTATCTGCTATGGAGACATTAAATGTACGTTCCGTTTCTGTATATCCCTGTAGGTTTCCTAGAGTTGGTTATTGGCAAAAGCCAGACATTTTCGTCTGTGGCCCTGATATTCTTAATGAGAATTTTTTACCAGATTTTTTGACTCCTGTGCATTATTCGTGGAACACTATTCCACATATTCCTACTCCATCCCCGCATTTATTTTTACTCTTCCCGCCTCATCTTTTACAATTTTAAGCGATTCTCGCAATGTTCTTTGCGCTGTTCAACATTTTAGCCCTTGTTCTCTTCATCCGATTGTTTTATCGATTCCTGAGTGGCTCTACCTTTTACATTACGGGGATGGGAAAGAGGTTGAAGACAGTCAGTTAGAAGAGAGGAGTTGATGAGACGAGGCTCGCTTGTGCAGTGAGGCCGCAGGAGGAAGGGTGGCATGCAGTTAGCAAGATCAGAAGGGCAATTAGCATGAAAATAGCGGTAGAAGATAGCAAGAGATGTACCATTGCGGCGATGAGCAAGAGACTGAAGACAGGAGAGGAGTTGATGAGACTAAAAGCTTTCGTGGTGTTCACCCTGACCCAGATTTGTAACTATATGATAGAAGAATTTCTTGTGTGGAGGAAACTCGTTTCTTGGGATTTTTATTTGACAGACACCTGACTTGGGTACCTTACCTTCGTTATATTAAGGCAGCAAGTATGAAGGCGCTGTCACACCTTTGAGTCTTGGCTCATACCTCTTGGGAGCTGATAGATAGACCCTCTTTATCTTGCGCCAAACTCTTATTCTTTTTAAGTTGGAGTATGGTTGTAAGGTTTATTCCTCCCTCTACTACAGAGGCTCGGCTTCGTGTGCACCATACCGGTGTTCGCCTGGCAACTGGTGCGTTCCACTTTTCTCCAGTTCCTAGCTTACTGGTAGATGCTGAAGTCTTTCCGCTGGACTTGCGTCGCCAGTCATTCTTACTGAGGTGCTGGTATTGTGTTCAACGTCTTCCTGACTGTGTTTCTTGTGTGTCAGTCTCCCGTGATTCACGTTCACATTTATATGGGTCTCACCCGGGTTTGCCTAAACCTTCTGGTCCCATATACATAAAAACCCCTAAAAAGACTTTTAAATTTACCCCTAGCTAAAAGTAAATGCTAAAAGTGTATAGAAGAAACTATAAAAGTCTTCTGAAGTAATTTTTAACTAGAAGTAAAACTAAAAATCTAGACTCGCTATATGTGCTATGTTTAGGGCTTAAGAAAGACCCTAACCATTATGTAATTGCTTTCACTTGAATGTTAAAACAATACATAGAAATATTTAATATGAATTTATATTTCGCTTTTCGATAAAAGAACCGGACTATTGACATATTTTATGAGTTTAATTGTGTACATGAGGCAAGTTCAAATTCGAACCCGTCCAGGGGATGTCAACACAACAATGGTGGCGGCAGCTTAGCCAAACCAAGGAAAAAGAAAAACATCTCTTTCAGGATAATTGTATGACATACTAGTTTCTGCTCAGTGCAAAATTATTTTCAAAATTCTGCTCATCCCTGCAAGCAGCTGTGGGGATAGTAGAGTTAGACTGAATGCAATTATCTGTATTAAATTCCACTCCCTACAAGCAGCTGTGAGATGACTTGGTTAAGTTGTGTTGAATTCAGACGGATTTGTTAAGTTGTACTTACTCTCAGCAAGAAACTATGAGGTATCTGGGTGAGGTTATCAAGTTGAATGCCGAAAGATAAATTAAATTCCAGTTACTTGGACTATGTGGTGACGGGTTGTTAGTTTGACACACACACTCTCTCTCTCTCTCTCTCTCTCTCTCTCTCTCTCTCTCTCTCTCTCTCTCTCTCTCTCTCTCTCTCTCTCTCTCTCTCTCTCTCTCTCTCTCTCTCTCTCTCTCTCTCTCTCATGTTATTGGCCGTGTTTACCCTGTAAAGGAACACGTTTTCTTAGTGTCCGCCGTGTTCCGTTTTCCTTCTAAAAATATCTTTATTCTCAGTTATAAGTTAGTATAAGGCTTATTTACTTATTTTATATAATGTAGTGTTATTCTCTTCATAATTTGTGTTGAGGCGAGAGGCAATACATGTCCGCCTCTCACACCTGAATCAGCAAAATTCTTCAGGAGGCACTAAAGCCCTGTAGGGGAACAGAGAGGTGGCACTCTCAAGGGATAAATTTGGATGGTGTTGTGGTGATTGAGTGGGTGTGTGGAGGTATTTGTGATGTGGTGGTATAACCCTGATATCCAGGATTAGGTTGGTGAGTCTTTTGTGGTACCAAAAGGTCTTGTTCGCTGAAATTTGGTTGGCGAGTTGTGTCGGTGACGTAACGCTGAGGGACAGCATAGGGGCTGAGAGGCAGCCATTTTGTGGTTGGAGTTATAGTGGTGTTGTGGCGTTATTAGTGGGTTTAGGGGTGGTGTTGTGGTGTTATAGTTGAACCATGGTGATAGTGGTGATGTCTTGTGAGGTTTGAGGAGGTGAAATACGAGAATTATTATTTGGTGACGCAGTGACGGCGTCTGGGGAAATTCCTGCAGCTGGGGAAAATATTCCAGCGGCCTGTGAAAAAGTAAAAGGGTTCTAGTGCTTGGTGAAGTGACAGCAATGTCATAGTGTGTATAACCTTTAGGCAATAAGGGAGCTGATATAAGAGCCTGAGTAAAGAGAAACGTGTGGTAGTTGAGTGTGGGAATTATTCTGTGTTGGTCTAGGGTAGAAATTTGTTCCCTAATTTCCTTTAATGTGTACTACTTCAATTTATTTGTAAGTTAACATTATCATTAATAAATTATGTTATTATATAGAATAACTGTTTTTTATCCCAACATTGATCTGGTATTGAGATAATTTCTGGCGTGCTGTGCCAAGGTAAGGGTTTTGGTGAGAGGGTTTAATAGCTGGTGATTTCGGATAGGTCAAGTAGGTATTCGAGGCCTTTAGAAATGCAGATCTTTAAAACTTTCGTGGATCAGTGAACCGTCTACTTTCTTGGAAAAATAACCGGGATCGTGACAGAAATGTGCACCCATCCGGGATATTGAATATTTTGTAGGATGTAATGAGTGTTACACGGTAATTGTCATTGAGAAGAATTTACCTGTGTGAAATATTTCTTTAAATTATGTATGTATTTCTTGTGCCTATCATTTTATGGTGCCTTTATTGGTGTGTGAAGGTGTATTTTGTTCGGTGTTAAATAACTAGTGGCGTTATATTTGGAAAATATTTTGTGAAGTGTAATAATTGTAATCATAGCGGTTAAACGTGTTGAGGTGTTCCTTCTGTCAAGAAGTGTGCATGCCTTGTACCCGCTAACCAAGGAGGAATTGTGTTTAGTGGTTGAGAAGTTCCAAGTAGAGTTGAAATCCAAGAAAAAGGAGGAAATGCATGTGGAGTTAAAAAAAAAAAAAAAAAAAAAAAGCTCTTGTAGAGAGGAGCTGGTTTAAAAATGATGGTGATGAAAAATGAGGATGATGATGGAAATAGTGTAGAGGGAGGTGATACATTTGGCGGAACTGATGGCCTTTCTAGTAGTGAAAAGTTTGAATTAGTGAAACTGCAGTCGCAAATGCAGAAAGAAGTGGAGTTGGAGAAGGAGCAATTGCAGATTCAGAGGGAGCAGATGAAGTTGCAAATGCAGAAGGAAGTGGAAATAGAAAAGATAAAGGCAGAAAAGGAATGAAATTAACAGAGGCCAGAGCAGGAAACGGTGCCTAAGGAAACGGGGGCTTAGAGAGAAATGTAATCTATGTGTCTAAATTTGTGGAAGGGGGAGGAAGAAGATTTCTTCCTTCAGATTGAAAAATATACGAAGTTGAGGGGATGAGATGATGAGTGGGCAAGGTGATGGGATGAAGATGAGTGGGCATTGCTGGTCCGGTCTAAATTTGAAGGAAAGGCCAGAGAGGCATATGTGCGTTTGAATGAGGAAGAGGCGGGTGATTATAAAGTGATAAAGGAAGCGGTGCTGGGATCAACCCATGTAAGTCCGGGAGTGTACCAGGAAAGGTTCTGCATGGTTACAAAACGCCCAGGTGCCACTTATCACGAGATGGCTCGAGAGTGCTGTCTTGAAATGGAACGATGGATGAAGGCCGAGGAAGTCCCTACAGTCCAGGAAAAGAAAGGAGTTCTGATGGAGCAATTTATGGTCAAGGTGCCTCTCAGTTCAAAATATGAGCTCATATCACATAACGTGAGAGATGTGATGGAAGCTGGACGCAAGGCTGACAATTACTGTGAAGCCCAAGTGCTGAGTAGAAGTGAATGCCATGGAGGGAGAAAGTCTTTCTTCAACGAAAGTGATGGTAATCACAAATATAGGAATGACCACCAGGTGAGCTCGAGATCCTTCCATAGGTCAAACCAGCCCCGTCCTGACCACTATAATTTTTTCCACAATTATGACATGCCCCCACCACACAACCGCAACCCTAGATCTATGCCACACAGGACTGAGCAGGGAAGCACTATCTACTACAAGAAGGTTAGTGGCGATGAAGGTGCAGTTAAGTGAGGATGTGGGGGAAGTGGGCATAAAAAGTACCAGTATCTGAAGGGAAGGTCAAAGCCAGTGGGAGCAGTGACCGCCCAAAGGTACCTGGTGAAGTATGTATAGAATATGAACACACATATACAAGAGGAGTCACCGAGGGATGAGGGCTTTGAGCATTTCACAAGTGAAGGCACGGTGAAAGTGAAGGGAAGCCCTGAGAAGGTGATAAGAATCCTTCGAGATAATCAGAGCCTGATCTTAAATAGTGTACTCCCATGGACAGAGGAGACCAGCACTGGCAGAGGAGTCTCGTGCAAAAGCACGGGAGGTAAGTTTAGTATTCCCCTGCAGAAAGTTTGGCTGGACTGTGGATGCGTCACTGGGGAGGTGACGGTTGGAGTGAAGGAGACACTGCCTGTAGATGGAGTGGATATGTTGGTCGGGAATGACCTGGCTGGAGGTAGAGTCATCCCTAAACTTCAGATGGAAAACAATCCTCTGGTAGGCCACCACTCCGGCAGCAGTTCCTCATTCAACAAATGGGAAAGTGGAGTTGCCTGAATTGTTCCCAGTCTGCGCGGTGACCCAAACGTTTGGGTGGGACTTGTGGACACTGATGAAAGCTGATATGGCTTTTGCCCTCTCAGTCAATCCTACTTGCCAGTACTCTTTTAACAAGTCAATTTTTGTTATGAAATTTGTATTACATAACAAAAATTGACTTGTTAAAAGAGTACTGGCAAGTAGGATTGACTGAGAGGGCAAAAGCCATATCAGCTTTCATCAATATGGATGGATTGTATCAGTACAAAGTTCTTCCGTTTTGGATGAAGAACAGTGGGATTTCTTTTCAGAGATTGATGAATAGAGTGCTGAAAGGAATGGAAGGATGTTCTGTGCATATAGATGACATTTTGTCATACACTGAGAGTTGGGAGAAACCTGTGCAGTTACTGGAGGAAATATTCAGATGACTGGATGATGCCACTCTCACTATAAACTTGATGAAAAGTAATTTTGTACAAGCTGATGTGGAATACCTAGGTTTTTTTTTTTATGTAGGAAGGACACTGGCCAAGGGCAACAAAAATCCAATAAAGAAATATGCCCACTGAAATGCCAGTCCCATAAAAGGGCCAAAGCAGTGGTCAAAAATTCATGAATAAGTGTCTTGAAACCTCCCTCTTGAAGGAATTCAAGTCATAGGAAGGTGGAAATACAGAAGCAGGCAGGGAATTCCAGAGTTTACCAGAGAAAGGGATGAATGATTGAGAATACTGGTTAACTCTTGCGTTAGAGAGGCGGACACAATAGGGGTGAGAGAAAGAAGAAAGTCTTGTGCGGCGAGGCCGCGGAAGGAGGGGAGGCATGCAGTTAGCAAGATCAGAAAAGCAGTTAGCATGAAAATAGCGGTAGAAGACAGCTAGATATGCAACATTGCGGCGGTGAGAGAGAGGCTGAAGACAGTCAGTTAGAGGAGAAGAGTTGATGAGACGAAAAGGTTTTGATTCCACCCTGTCTAGAAGAGCAGTATGAGTGGAACCCCCCCAGACATGTGAAGCATACTCCATACATGGACGGATAAGGCCCTTGTACAGAGTTAGCAGCTGGGGGGTGAGAAAAACTGGCGGAGACGTCTCAGAACACCCAACTTCATAGAACCTGTTTTAGCTAGAGATGAGATGTGAAGTTTCCATTTCAGATTATAAGTAAAGGACAGACCAAGGATACTCAGTGTAGAAGAGGGGGACAGTTGAGTGTCATTGAAGAAGAAGGGATAGTTGTCTGGAAGGTTGTGTCGACTTCATAGATGGAGGAATTGAGTTTTTGAGGCATTGAACAATACCAAGTTTGCTCTGCCCCAATCAGAAATTTTAGAAAGATCAGAAGTCAAGCGTTCTGTGGCTTCCCTGCGTGATATGTTTACCTTCTGAAGGGTTGGACGTCTATGAAAAGATGTGGAAAAGTGCAGGGTGGTATCATCAGCGTAGGAGTGGATACGACAAGAAGTTTGGTTTAGATCATTAATGAATAATAAGAAGAGAGTGGGTGACAGAACAGAACCCTGAGGAACAACACTATTAATAAATTTAGGACAAGAACAGTGACCATCTACCACAGCAGCAATAGAACAGTCAGAAAGGAAACTTGAGATGAAGTTACAGAGAGAAGGATAGAAACCGTAGGAGGGTAGTTTAGAAATCAAAGCTTTGTGCCAGACTCTATCAAAAGCTTTTGATATGTCCAAGGCAACAGCAAAAGTTTCACCAAAATCTCTAAAAGAGGATGACCAAGACTCAGTAAGGAAAGCCAGAAGATCACCAGTAGAGCGGCCTTGACGGAACCCATACTGGCGATCAGATAGAAGGGTGTGAAGTGATAGATGTTTAAGAATCTTCCTGTTGAGGATAGATTAAAAAACTTTAGATAGGCAGGAAATTAAAGCAAGAGGACGGTAGTTTGAGGGATTAGAACGGTCACCCTTTTTAGGAACAGGTTGAATGTAGGCAAACTTCCAGCAAGAAGGAAAGGTAGATGTTGAAAGACAGAGCTGAAAGAGTTTGACTAGGCAAGGTGTAAGCACAGAGGCACAGTTTCGGAGAACAATAGGAGGGACCCCATCAGGTCCATAAGCCTTCCGAAGGTTTAGGCCAGCGAGGGCATGGAAAACATCATTGCGAAGAATTTTAATACGTGGCATGAAGTAGTGAGAGGGTGGAGGAGAAGGAGGAACAAGCCCAGAATCGTCCAAGGTAGAGTTTTTAGCAAAGGTTTGAGCAAAGAGTTCAGCTTTAGAAATAGATGTGATAGCAGTGGTGCCATCTGGTTGAAATAGAGGAGGGAAAGAAGAACAAGCAAAGTTATTGGAGATATTTTTGGCTAGATGCCAGAAAACACAAGGGGAGTTAGATCTTGAAAGGTTTTGACATTTTCTGTTAATGAAGGAGTTTTTGGCTAGTTGGAGAACAGACTTGAAATGGTTCCGGGCAGAAATATAAAGTGCATGAGATTCTGGTGATGGAAGGCTTAAGTACCTTTTTTGGGCCACCTCTCTATCATGTATAGCTGGAGAACAAGCTGTGTTAAACCAAGGTTTAGGGCGAAAAAAAGAGTGAGGAATGTAGGCCTCCATGCCAGACACTATCACCTCTGTTATGCACTCAGCACACAAAGACGGGTCTCTGACACGGAAGCAGTAGTCATTCCAAGGAAAATCAGCAAAATACCTCCACAGGTCCCTCCAACTAGCAGAGGCAAAATGCCAGAGGCACCTTCACTTAGGGGGATCCTAAGGAGGGATTGGAGTGATAGGACAAGATAAAGATATGAGACTGTGATCGGAGGAGCCCAACGGAGAAGAAAGGGTGATAGCATAAGCAGAAGGATTAGAGGTCAGGAAAAGGTCAAGAATGTTGGGCGTATATCCAAGACGGTCAGGAATGCGAGTAGGGTGTTGCACCAATTGCTCTAGGTCATGGAGGATAGCAAAGTTGTAGGCTAGTTCACCAGGATGGTCAGTGAAGGGAGAGGAAAGCCAAAGCTGGTGGTGAACATTGAAGTCTCCAAGAATGGAGATCTCTGCAAAAGGGAAGAGGGTCAGAATGTGCTCACTTTGGAAGTTAAGTAGTCAAAGAATTTCTTATAGTCAGATGAGTTAGGTGAGAGGTATACAGCACAGATAAATTTAGTATGAGCGTGATTCTGTAATCGTAGCCGGATGGTGGAAAATTCGGAAGATTCAAGAGCGTGGGCACGAGAGCAGGTTAAGTCATTGCGCACATAAACACAGCATCCAGCTTTGGATTGAAAATGAGAATAGAGAAAATAGGAGGGAACAGAAAAGGGGCTACTGTCAGTTGCCTCAGACACCTGAGTTTCAGTAAGGAAAAGAAGATGAGGTTTAGAAGGTTTGAAGGTAGGGAAAGGTGAAATGAGAACTGTGGAAGTAAAAGGTTGAATACATTGTAGATCTCCCTCCACCCACCAACAGGAAGGAGATACTGAGATTTTTAGGGGCCAGTGGGTATTATAAGCGTTTTTGTAAAAAAAATATCAGATGTTGCTATGCCCCTGACCAAGTTACTGAGTAAGAAGTCAAAATTTTGTTGATAAACATTGTGAGGAAGCTTTTTTGGAAATTAAGAAAATGTTAATCAGGGCCCCAGTGCTATGCATGCCTGATTATGTGTTATATGTGGATGCCAGTCAGGATGGTATGGGTGTTGTGTTTTTGCAGGATCATGAGGGAGTTCAGCATCCCATAGGCTATTATTCTAAGAAGCTGCCACCATGTCATAAGGTTTACAGCACTACTGAGAAGGAGGCTTTGGGATTTGTGCTGAGTTTGAGTCATTTTGAAGTACATGTCAAAGGGACATGTGCAGGTCTTCATCGACCACAACCCCCTGATTTTCCTGCATAGAATGAAAAAAAAAAACACCAATGAAAGGCTGATGAGGTGGTGTCTGGTCTTACAGGATTATGACCTGGAAATTCACCATGTCAAAGGCAGCGAGAATGTAAATGCTAATGTCTTGTCTTGCCTCCATTTAGTCGTGAGGCATCCTAATCAGATGCCTCACGCCTCTTTTGGGAAGGGGATGTCATGTTACTGGCCGAGTTTTACCCTAAAAAGGAACACGTTTTCTTAGTGTCCCCCATGTTCCGTTTTCCTCCTAAAAATATCTTTATTCTCAGTTATAAGTTATTATAAGGCTTATTTACTCATTTTATATCATGTAGTACTATTCTCTTCATAATTTAAGTTCTTTATATGTATGTATATGTAATGGAATAGATGTATTTGAGTGGAATGTGTTGAGGCGAAAGACAATACATTTCCATCTCTCATGCCTGAATCAACAAAATTCTTGAGCTGGCACCAAAGCCCTAAGGGGGAAACAGAGGAGGTGGCGTTCTCGAGGGATAAATTTGGGTGGTGGTGTGGTGATTGAGTGGGTGTGTGGATGTATTGGTGATGTGGTGGTATAATCCTGATATCCAGGATCAGGTTGGTGAGTCTTTTGTGGTACCAAGAGGTCTTGTTCGTTGAAATTTGGTTGATGAGTTGTGTCAGTGATGTCACATTTTGGTATTATAAGTGAACTATGGTGATGGTGGTGATATCTTGTGGTGTTTAAGGAGGCGAAATACGGGAATTGTTGTTTGGTGATGGCGTCTGGGGAAATTCTTGCAGCTGGGAAAAATATTCCATCAGCCTGTAAAGAAGTAAAAGGGTTTTAGTGCTTGGTAAAGTGACAGGAATGTCATGTGATGGTGTATATAACCTTTAGGCAATAAGGGAGGCGATATAAGAGCTTGAGTAAAGAGAAACGTATGGTAACTAAGTGTGGCAATTATCCTGTGTTGGTCTAGGGCAGACATTTGTTCTCTAATTTCATTTAATATGTACTACCTCAATTTATTTGTACGTTAACATTAGTATTAATATATTCTATTATTATATAGAATAATTGTGTTTTCTACCCCAACATTGATCTGGTATTGAGGTGATTTCTGGAGTGCTGTGCCAAGGTAAGGGTTTTGGTTAGAGGGTTTAATAGCTGGCGATTTCTGATAGGTCGGGTAGGTATTTGAGGCCTTTAAAAATCTAGGCCTTTAAAATTTTCTGGGATTAGTGTATCGTCCATTTTCTTGGAAAGATAACTGGGATCATGACAACACACACACACACACACACACACACACACACACACACACACACACACACACACACACACACACACACACACACACACACACATACTGCCAAAGGACAATTTAAAATGGATCTTGGTGTCATGAGCTACAATTGCATTCTACAATTAGCTTTATTTCATGCCTTATTTACTTATTCTGCTTTCAAATCTCTAATCTATAGATGCAGTAATTTTTATATGTGCCCCATCAGTAATTCTAATGTCAGTGGGGAATCCTGCAGTTTATATAGCGTGTTTGTCTCATCATAATATCCATGAGAGAGAGAGAGAGAGAGAGAGAGAGAGAGAGAGAGAGAGAGAGAGAGAGAGAGAGAGAGAGAGAGAGAGAATAAAACTGAAGATGATGTGTAGTGCGTGAGCTTGAAGGGTTTTGGCTGATGGCCGCGTTGTACCGAAGCTATGGCCTTTATCTAATCTTACTCCCTACAGTGTGACTCCCTAGTGCATTCCTTAACAATGGCAGGCAGAGCTCTCTCGATCAGCTGAGTATCACTATACTCTCTTAGGATTCTTCTCCTTAGCCGAAAATTGAGGTGCTGGGCTGTCATTCTGCCGCCGAAAAGTAATTTTAGGCGCTTAGGAGTACCCCTCACCACTCCTAGCCGCTAAAAGTCTTTTAGGTCTTAAAAGTGATTATGTATTACTTTTAAGGGTATTTTAGCAGTAAAAGTTATACTATATAGTATATAGTACTTATACTATAAGTACTTTTAGCCTGTTAAAAATGTTTGTGTACGAGCCCTTGTGTTAGGTTTGCATCTGCTAAGGTGGCATTAAATGTTCCGTTTCTATATTTCCCTGTAGATTTTCTAGAGTTGGTTATTGGCAATTACCAGACATTTCTGTCTGTGGCCCTGATATTCCTAATGATAAGTTTCTACCAGATTTTGAGTCTGCAATATTCTTGGAACACTATTCCACACATTCCGATTGCATCCCTGTATTTTCAGACGGATCAGAATTTAATGGTGGAGTCAGATTTCATGTTATCTTTCCTTCTTTCTTTCGTGGCGGTAGCCTCCTAGGTGTTGCTTCTGTTTTTATGGCAGAGCTTTCTGCCATTATCCTAGCTTTAAGAATGGTTTTTACTCTTTCCGTCTCATCTTTTACAATTTTTAGTGTCTCGCAGTGTTCTTTCCGCTGTTCAAAATTTTAGCCCTTTTCCCTTCACCCACTTGCTTTATCGATTTTTGGGTGGCTTTGCCTTTAACAGCGTAGAGGTTACCACATCGGATTTTGCTGGTTCTCTGCACATGTTGGAGTTCAAGGGCCGAGATGTTGGCTAAAGAGGCGGCAACTCAGGCTGCTTCTTCCATCCCCAATCCCTTTCATGACATACTCCAGTATGGAAGTAGCTGTTCTTGCCAGTTGGCAGGGCAGGTGGAGAGATTTGGTTGCCATCACTAAGATGGGTGAGATAACTTCTGTAACATTCCGTCTATGGACATATGTCCATGAGCGGGATCGCCGCTCATTTGTTGCCTCATGTCCCGGGAAACCCAACCATTTTGTGACGACTGTTTAGTTCCCTTTACAGTGCGACACTTTCTAGTGCAGTGTCCCAGTCTGGTGGAGCTGTGGGAGCGATATCTTTTCCGTTGTGATGAGGATGGGATTTTCCAGATGTCGCTGATACTTTGAGAGATGGCTCTCTTCCTGGGACATGAGGTCTTATGTTTGTGGAAAAGGCTGGTCTTTGAAACAAATTATTGGTTACTGTTCTTATTTCTTTTATTCTTTAAGTAATATAGTTTTGCGCTGGGAGAACATAGAGGTAAGTGAGAAAGCATGTGTCATGTTATTGGCCGAGTTTACCTTGAAAAGGAACACGTTTTCTTAGTGTCCCCCGTGTTCCGTTTACCTGCCTTTCAGACATTATTCTTATTCTTAGTGATAATTTAGTATAAGGCTTATTTACTCATTTTATATCTTAAGGTATTATTCTCTTCATAATTTAAGTCCTCCATGTGTTTATATGTGTAAAGGAGGGAATGTAATTGAGGTGGAAATATGTTGAAATGAGGGGAGCTTGAGTGGGCAACAACACATTCCAGAGAGGGGAAAACAGAGCGTCCTAAGGTCTTGAGGGGAAAGCAGAGCGCCTTAGGCCTTGAGGTAGAACGGAAGGTAGGCGTCTCTAAGGAGGAATTTTGGTGTGGAATGGTGATGGAGTGAGCGTGTGGAGGTATTAGTGATGCGGCGGTATAACCTTGATATCCAGGATCAGGTTAGTGAGTCTTTTGTGGTACCAAGAGCTCTTGTCCGCTGGAATTCGGTTGGTGAATTGTGCTGGTGACGCTGGCTTGAGGGGGAGCATAGGTCAAACCAGCCGCCATTTTGTGAGTGGAGGCTGTGGTGTTATCCTTAGAAGCTGGTGTTGTCCTTGAAGGCTGGCGATTTTGGGGATGGTGTTATGGTGTTGTAGGTGATCTCTGGTATCATGATGATGTCTTGTGAGGTGTGAGGAGAGGAAACACGGAAATTATTGTTTGGGGACGCGGTGATGGCGTCTGGGTAAATTCCTGTGGCTGAGAAAAATACTTCAGTGGCCAGTGGAGGTGTAAACGGGTTCTGGCGTTGTGTGTAGTGACGGAAACGTCATATATTAACGTGTACTATCTCATTTTGTTTGTGAATTATCATTAGTATTAATATATAATGTTGTAACATAGAATAATCGTGTTTTCTACTCCCCCAACATTGATCTGGTATTTGGGGTGATTCCTGGTATGCTGTGTTAAGGTAAGGGTTCAGTGAGGGGGTGTAATTCTGGCGATTTCGGATAGGTCGTGTAGGCACTCGAAACCTTTAAAAATCCAGACCTTTAAAACTTTCCGGGATCAATGTAACGTCCACTTTCTTAGAAAGATAATCGGGATCGTAATTGATTGTAACACACGTAACAAACAACGCTGGGTCTTGCGGCCTGGGTCAGTGAGGTCAGTGTCTTTGACTCGTAACGAACAACGCCAGATGTCTGGATCAGTGAGGTCAGTGTCTTGGGCACGTAACGGACAACGCCAGATATCTGGGTCAGTGGGGTCAGTGTACTGAATATGAAATGAACAACGCCAGACACATTGGTCTGGGTCAGTGGTGTCAGTATCCCTTCACTTTAAACCAGACTAATTAATTTATACATTAACATACCAGTCCTCCTATTTCTAGCACTTTTTTATATTGTTCTTCCCATTTTTTTTTTTTTTTTTTGTATTTACATTTTTTTTTGTGTGATTTTTAATATTCTAACCATTCCATAATTTTTTGTTTCTATATTAGTATTTTAACCAGCAATCTTTATTACCTTTAAAGTTTCGTAGCAACGCCATATGAATTCTATGTGATGAATGTCTTAACTACCATTTGTAGGATTCCTCTCAATCATATTCAGAGTATAAGAACGTGTTCTGTGTGGAAAGGAAACAGACTTCGTATAAACTATTTGTATGTTAAAAGAAAGTCATAGGAGAGTATAAAAAGGTAGAATGTAGGCGGAAACAGAGACAACTGGTCCGTGGACGCTGCCGGACGTAGCCCAAAGAGTGATGAAGAAACATACAGCAATAACACATAATGTAAACATATACGTACCTAAAGCGTCCTAGAAGGCTATCACAAACAGGCTGAGTTAAAATTTAGAAGGTTAAAGCGAGAGAAATAGTGAGGAATGAATGCCTCCATGCCAAACATAATCATCTCCGTAATGCGTTCAGCACCTAAAGATAGATCCCTGACACGTAAGCGGTAGTTATTCCATGGAAAATCTGAATAATACCTCCTCAGGTCAAATAAATTACCAGAGGTTTAACGGCAAATGCAACTTGGCTTGGGGGGGATGTCCGTGGGGTCAGTATCCCCTCACTTTGAATTAAATTAAATAATACTTTAAAACACCAACCCTCTTTAGCAGTTAAGGTTTTTATGGTTCATCTCATTTTATTTTTTATGTTTACTTTTCAGTGGTCTTTTAGCATTTTTACAATAAGTATATATATTTTTTTAATATAAATATTTTAAACTAAAATCTTTGTTGCTTTTAAATTTGCACAGCGCCATATGACCACAATGCTTCGGCGCGACATCAATCAATCAGTTAATCTCCGCTTTAGGGCATCGAAGGGAGGAATTGAAGCCATAGGACAAGATATAGATATGAAGCTGTGATTGGAGGAGCTCAAAAGAGAAGACACCTCCAGAGTAACATCATAAGCAGGATTAGAGGTTAGGAAAACATTAAGAATCTTGGGCGTATCTCCAAGACGGTCAGAAATACCAGTAGGGTAGTGCACTAATTGCTCTATAACGTGGAAGACGGCAGAGTTTAATATTAGTCCATTAGATTGATCATTGAAGGGAGAGGAAAGTCATATTTGGTGGTAAACATTGAAGTCTCTAAGAAAGAAGACTTCCGTGAAAAGTAAGAGTAAATGAGTCAGGATGTCCTTAATTCTGGAATCTGAATAGTCAATTTTTATAGCTGCAGATGTCAGGTGAGATGTATAATACAATATAATGTACTTATTAATTTCTTCCACAGGATCCGATGGTTACGTGCATATGGCATAATAAAACATCTTTACCTCCAATTCAATAAACCTGGCTGTCGTTTGCAAAGAATTTCTGACCGCAAGGGAAGTTCAAATAGCCTCACAATGCGCCAGCTGCAGGGCATATGGTGGGTCTGGATGGTTGGCGTCACTTCTGGTATGCTCATCGTGTCCATTGAATTTCTATCTAACAGATTTAATATGGAAGGCATAATTGATTTCCTATTCAATTCATGAAATGTCTATGAAATGGACCGAGTATGAAATAAAATAGAATGTTTATTGAATTACTTAGATATACCTGAAATTTCACACACTACTATGAGTTTGTAACACACACTCTCTCTCTCTCTCTCTCTCTCTCTCTCTCTCTCTCTCTCTCTCTCTCTCTCTCTCTTGAATCACGGATAGAAACCATTACTTTAGAAGAGAGTGCATACGAGCGACTTTGTGTTTCAAGTATTGTGTGTTATTGTATAAAAAAGAATAAATAAATGAATATTATCCATACAAATCATGATGAAAATATTTTTTTTGTCATTCATATAATACTTTCATTTTAAAAATATTAATTTATTTGAATTTTATACAGAACAGAATAAAAATGTCCGAAAATCGTTTTTTTTTTATGGTCATTCAGATAAAATAATTTTTGTTTAGTAAACACGGAGTAAATTTTTCTACAGTGAATAAGATTAAATTAATTTCTATCTGAAAGCCTGACTAAAGTTTTATAATTATATACTCTTATCGTAAAGTAGCTGTAATTAAGTCTTTTCCTAGAATACATTCTCTCATGTTGGTGTTTTGGTGTTCTGCTACAGGCCTAAGTTCGTAAGTTTGTCAAACGTGTCCATATTCATCCTAAAATAGCTAAAAACTTGTTTATGTGGTATGATTTCAGGTCTTCATAGATCTGACCCTGTAACAACCTTGGCTTAACACTGGATGTACCGAATATATATATATTTTTTTCTTCTTTAACAATAGAGCACAAACATGCTACCTCTTCGTAATTCATGTTGAACTCCAGGATAGACACCGCCGTGAAAATCGCTCGTGCTAGAACTCAAAATAAAATTTGTGGGACACAAAAGTCGTAACCATTAAAGTCATAACCAAAAAATAAAAAATAAACGCTCGTGCGCGCCAAGAGCACGTCCTTGCACGACGTTCTGGAACGTCCTTCCACGATGGCTGTTAGGAAGCGAATCGACTTTGTCAGTCACAGCACAAACAAACTTCGTTGTGTTCACCAACTCTCTTGTTTCTTGACATTCGTGCCTGAACAGTGCGGCTGGCAAAATGGATGGAAAGGTTGAATAGCGAAATGTAAAAACATCTCGGTTATAAAACTAAATAAATAAATAAATAAAATAAAACATATATATATATATATATATATATATATATATATATATATATATATATATATATATATATATATATATATATATATATATATATATATATATATATATATATATATATTATATTTTTTATTCCTTAAAATTTTCTTTCAATATATAAAGGAGTTACTCACATACAAGTCCTCAGTGATATATTTCTACCAATAATGTTAATTGGCTTAATTAGTTTGGAACCTAAACAGAGTATTAAAAAAAAAAAGTCACAGAGAGAGAGAGAGAGAGAGAGAGAGAGAGAGAGAGAGAGAGAGAGAGAGAGCTGCACACTGGAAATGTGGAAGAAACATGGAGAGAAATGAAGGACACCAATTCTTAATTTTTCCTGCTTTATTTCAACCTGATGGCACCAATGGAATCACATTTATTTCTAAATATGAATTCTTAGCTCAATTTTTTGTTAAAAACTCCACCTGGGATTATTTAGAACTTTTGCCTCCCTCTTCTCCACCCTCCGACTACTTCATGCTACCCATTAAGATTCTTCGCAGTGATGTTTTCTATGTCCTCGCTAGTCTCTCCTAGTGTTCTTCGAAACTGTACCTCTGTGCTCTCACCTTTCCTATTCCAACTCTTCCAACTCTGTCTATCAAAATCTACCTTTCCTTCATGCTGAAAGTTTGCTTACATTTTACATGTTCCTAAAAAGGATGACCGTTCTAAACCCTCAAAATACCGTTCTGTTGCTTTCGTTTCCTGCCTCTCTAAAATTTTCTCATTTATTCTCAATAGGAAGATTCTTCAACATCTATCACTTCACAACCTTCTATATGATCGTCAGTATGGGTTCTGTCAAGGCCGCTCTACTGGTTTTCCATACAGAGTTTTAGTCTTCCTCTTTTTGAGATTTTGGTGAAACTTTTGGTGTTGCCTTAGATACATCAAAAGTTTTTGATAAAGTCTGGCACAAAGCTTTGATTTCCATACTACCCTCAAGCAGCTTCTATCCTCTCTGTAACTTCGTTTCAAGTTTCCACTCGAACCGTTCTATTGCCACTTCGGTAGACGATCACTGTTCTTATAAGTCTATCAACAATTGTGTTCATTAGAATTCTGTCTTGTCATCCACTCTCTTTCTATTATCCACCAATGATCTTCTAAACCAATCTTCTTTTCCTGTTCATTCCTACGCTTATGATACCACCCCGCATTTTTTCTCGTCTTTTTGTAAATGTCGAACCCTTCAGGAAATATATATATATATATATATATATATATATATATATATATATATATATATATATATATATATATATATATATATATATATATATATTGTGCATGAGAATGACAGACAGGAATGGATTGCAAGTTGTGTGGGCGATAAGAATGGTTGGGAGGAATCAAAATGAGCGTGAATGGGTGGTAACAAGAGAAGGCAGAGTGGGAGCTGAATGGGATGTGAGAAAATGGAAGAATATAATAGACGAAGAAGTGAAATGTGTGGGGCTGAATGAATGGAAGAATGAGATGGAAATAAAGAATACCCTGGAATGGTACAAGGAGAAAGAGGCCCCGAGGTATGAAAGGTGGTATGATGGAAGCCTGGGCGGTGATCTTCTCTTCCGAGCGAGGGCACAGTGTATGGATGTGAATGCAAAGAGTTACAGGTGGTCTGAGTCCCGCAGCAAAGTGTGGCAGATGTGTGACATGGGAGAGGATGAGACGGTGGAACATGTGGTGCTGGAGTGTGTGAAGTATGCCAGAGACAGGAATGAGATGATGCAAGTGATACTGATTGAGTTAGGGCATGATAGGAATGAAAGAGTGGAGAAGGCAGGAAAGTAATGGATGGTGTTGTTGCTGGGACTGTGTAGAAAGGCGAATGAAAGGATGATTGAGGCGGTGAAAGAGTTTCTGGAGAGAATGTGGCGTGCCAGATGTATGAACAATTAGGATAGGGGATGCTGTTCTTTTCTTTTTTTTTTTTTTTCCCTTCTACAGGAGTTGCCGATCCAAAGGCCTGGCTCAGGAGTGATCCTGTGCCACCTGTACCATCAAGATCAAGATCAAGAGGCGAGTTGCTTCCGATCGCCTTTGTGGTGCCGGGAAATTGGCGCCGCGAAAAGCTTCGCTACGGCGGAGATAATAATAAGTCTTGTATGCTCGCTAGTGACCGCAGAGACGTGGGTGGCACGAGCGGAGGACCTTCCAATGTCGGGGATCGATTTCCTTATGGGGAATGACCTGGCTTGTGGAAGAGTCTGGGTGCAGCTGCTGGGTGCAGGAGGAGGTAGTAGGCATCTGCCTAAACGATAATTATTTCCAGTGAGGTCTAAAGCGATGGATCAGAGGGTGGTGTGAACCTATCATTAAACTCAGCTGTGACCTAACTGAACGTTTTCCCTTTGTGTTTCACAACACAAGGGGATAGTCATAGCTTGCCCTCTAAAGACAACTCTCTTTCTTCACACAAAACTACAAGCACCTAATTACACACACACCCTTCACTCAAAATTAAAAATTATCTTGGCGACTCCTACACCAGCTTCGGAATCCCCATCTGGAGAGGGGACCACAAATGTCCCCAGGTCAGACTGGTCTTCTAGTATCGACCCTAAGTGTCTTGACACTCCTCTCAACTTTTTCTTCATTAACTTCTGCAACAACAACTTCGTGGTCTTTGATCTAATTTTCAGTCTCTTGAACACCACCTCTCCTCTACTAAACCACATCTTCTTTAACTCACTGAAACACAGGTGACTGAGGCAACTGACACTAGCCCCTTTTCTGTTACATACTACTTTTTCTATCCTCATTTTCAATTCAAAGCTGCATGTTGCATATATGTGCGCAACGACTTAACCTGCTTTCATGCCCATGCTTTTGAATCTTCTGAGTTTTCCATCATCTGGCTACGACTACAGAGTCACTCTCAAACTAAATTTATCTGTGCTGTATACCTCTCACCTAACTCCTCGGACTATAAAAAAAAAAATCTTTGACTACTTGCTGATTTTCCTTGGAATGACTTCCGTGTCAGAGATCTGAGTGCGGAGCGCGTGACAGACGTGATAGTGTCTGACATGGAGGCGAACATTCATCACTTTTTTTTTTTTCTCAACCCAAACTTTCTAAACCTTGGAAAGATTGTTTTCGTGCTATACATAAGAGGTGGCCCACAAAAGGTACTTGAGCCTTCCATGACCAGAATCTCTTGCGCTTTATATTTCAGCCCAGAACCATGCCTAGTCTGTTCTTCAAGTAGCCAAAACTCCCCTCTTGATTTCTGGCACTAGCCAAAAATATCTCCAATAACTTTGCTTTTTCTTTTTTTTTCTCTCCTTTATTTCAACCAGATAGCTATCACATCTATTTCTAAAGCTGATCTCTTAGCTCAAACCTTTGCTAAACACTCTACCTTAGATGATTCAGGGTTTGTTCCTCCTTCTCCTCCACCTTCTGACTTTATGCTACTTATTAAAATTCTTAGCAATGATGTTTTCTATGTCCTCGCTGGCCTAAACCCTCGGAAAGCTTATGGACCTGATGGGGTCCCTCCTATTGTTCTCTGAAACTGTGCCTCCGTGCTTGTATCTTGCCTAATCAAACTTTTTCAGCTTCCTTCTTGCTGGAAGTTTGCCTACATTCAGCCTGTTTCTAAAAAGGGGGAACCCTTCTAATCCCTCAAACTACCGTCTTATTTCTTTAATTACCTGCCTATCTAAAAGTGTTTTTTAATCTATCCTCAACAGGAAGATTTTTAAATACCTATAACTTTACAACCGTCATGAAGATTTTTAAATACCTATCGCTTAACAACCTCCATTCTGAACGGCAGTATGGGTTCTGTCAAGGCTGCTCTACTGGTAATCTTCTGACTTTCTTTACTGAGTCTCATTCTCTTTTCGAGATTTTTGGTGAAACATTTGCCGTTGCCTTAGTTATATCAAAATCTTTTCATAGAGTTTGGCAAAAAACTTTGATTTCCAAACTACCCTCCTATGGCTTTTATCCTTCTCTCTGTAGTTTCATCTCAAGTTTCCTTTCTGGTGCTGTGGTAGGTGGTCAATGTTCTTCTCTTAAATCTATTAACAGTGGTGTTCCTCAGGGTTCTGTCCTGTCACACACTCTCTTCTTATTATTCATCAATGATCTTCTAAACCGAACTTCTTGTCCTATCCACTCCTACGCTGACGATACCAGTCTGCACATTTCTACATCTTTTCGTAGACGTCCAACACTTAAAGAAATAAAGCTCGACTTCTAATCTTTCTAAAATTTTAATAGTGGCATAGCGAACCTAGTATTGTTCAATGCCTCAAAAATTCAATTCCTCTATCTATCAACTTGAAAAAACCTTCCAAACAACTATCCCCTCTTTTTCAATGACACTCAACTGTCCCCCTCTTCTACACTGAATATTCACTGTTTGTCTCTTACTTATAATCTAAACTGGAAACTTCACATGTCATCTCTAGCTAAAACAACTTCTATAATGTCAGGTGTTCTGTGACGTCTACGCCACTTTTTCTAATCCTCCTGGCTGCTAACTCTGTACTGCCTTATCCATCCATGTATGGAGTATGCTTCACATGTCTAGGGAGATTCCACTCATACCGCTCTTCTAGACAGGGTGGAATCCAAAGCTTTTCGTCTTATCAACTCATCTCCTATAACTGACTGTCATCAGCCTCTTTCTCATCGCCGCAATGTTGAATCTCTTGCTATCTTTTACTGCTATTTTCACGGTAACTGCTCTTCTGATCTTGCCAACTGCTTGCCTTCCCTTCTCCCGCGGGTGCAGGACAACTCAACGCCGCCAACTCAACACTGCCGACTCAACAGCGCCGACTCAACGCCAAAACAACTCAACACCAGGGCAACTCAACGCCGAGACAACTCAACGCCAGGACAATCAAATGCTACGAGAACTCACCACCAGGACAACTCAACGGCATGCAACTACGAAACTTTTTCGTCGACTTTTCAAAAACAGATAAAAGTGATTTATTAATGATAATTTTAAAAAGTTTACCTTCTAAAATTAATAAAAAAAAATTATTAAGGATCAATTTTTAATAATGACATTTTAATTTAGAACATTTCTGAAAATTGTATGCAATTCCTCTCAAATATTCAGCGGGAGATCGTTGTGAAAAAGAAGCAACAATCTGAAAAATTCTAGCATCTGCCTTCATATACTTTTACAATTTAGGAGGAGGCCGATGGCCTCCAATTAACTGCTTGAAAAATGTATCTCGGTTTCTTTGCATCTTCTGCACCCCCTTAATGAATCTCCATATTGTGGGGTGTTCCATCCTCAGCTCTGTTTGCAGTCTTCTATTTGCTACTTCAGCATGGTTATATGTCCTGTCTTCCTCGTGCAACGTTCTCTTGTAAAGATTCCACATTTCAGGTGTTAAGAGAGGAGGTCTTCTACTGGTTCCACGCCGATTTGGTCTTCCAATATAGTTATCTTCGAACCAATTCAATAATTCTGCAAGTTCTTCAGGTATGTCCGCAGAGAGAGCGTCAATATAAGTATCAATATACAAAAGAGGAACAAATGCTAAACTTGATATCATTTTTGCTTTTAATGCAAAGCTGGCATCGTTGTTGTACATAGAAGTGTAACCCATGGCAGCTATCTTTTTTGTGCATATTTTGTGATAAATGGAAAAAAAATCCTTTTATTTCAGCTTTTGAAAATGCTTCTTTTATAGCTGTAAAGGCTGCCTGTTCAAAATTGCAAATAATAGATGTTGGGTTTAGTGTAGGCATGATATCTTTGAGCATTTCTTTGCGTAAGTTGATCGCTGCTTATTTGGCAAAAGAGCATATATAATCGGAATAACTCCATCGAATTTCTTTGCAAGAATAATGTAAACTTGTGAAAATAATCTTGTGAAAATAATAATTTTAATCTTGTGAAAATAACAATTTTAAAAGTTCCATCGACATACCAAGTATCAGATGAATGCAAATGCTTCAGCCAACTTTGTCTTCCAAAAAGCTAAATTCTGTGTAATCCTGGACCACTATCGCAGATCAAGAAATTTTCTTCTCTTCTTTCTTTTGGAAAAATAAATTTTGTACTGGTGCGGCAACTCAAGCTCTTGAAGATCTACAGGATTCGGAGGGGGAGCGCTTACGGCTTTCCTTGTGCGTTGAATCGTTTTCCTCATAGCTGAAGAATCTGGCAATGATCCAAGCGTAGCATGGGATACATTTGTTAAGACTTCACTTATTACTGGGTTTTTCAACAGTATCTCTGGCACGACGCTTCAAGGCTGTGTGCACTTTAGCCATTTATATAGTTGCTGCTGACGAATTGTGGGAATGCTCATTTACTCCCTTGATAACTACTCCAAACTTCGTATGAATCCTTCCATTGCACCTAGAGGCTTGGTCACGACGCCAAAAACTTATGTTGTTGTCTCTTTTACTATACTTATCAAATACAAATAAATGGCCTTCTTGTGCAAATTTTTTTTTCCTCTTTGACTAAGAATTTGCTTTATTTCCATTTTGGGGTTGATAAAAAAAACAAAAACGTCGCCGATCTAAGTGATGTAGTATACACTATGACAGGCAACACCAGTATGAAGTTATGAATTCTCGGTATGTCAAGAATTCTTTCTACGAATCATTTGAATCGATCTAAATAGTTTCACACGAACGGTGGTTCGTCAGCCCAATTCTTTCTATGAATCATTTGAAACGATTAATAAAGTTTCGAAACCAGCGTTGGTATGTCAGGCAAATTCCTTTTACGAATCATCTGAAACGTTTTAAATAGTTTCGACAAGAGAGGTTGGTTGTCAGCCAAATAGGTTGTTCCAAAACGCTCATTAGCGTTGGGTTGTACCGGCGTTGGGTTGTCCCGGCGTTGAGTTGTCCTGGCGCTGAGTCGGCGGCGTTGAGTCGGCGGTGTTGAGTTGGCAGCGTCGAGTTGTCCCTCTCCCTTCTCCCGCGGTCTCTCTACGCAAGACTCTTTCTCTCAACCTTATTATGTCGACCTCTCTAATGTAAGAGTTAACCAGTATTCTCAATCATTCACCCATTCTTCTGTTAAATTCTGAAACTCCCTGTCCGCTTCTGTATTTCCACCTTCCTATGACTTGAACTCCCTCAAGAGGGAGGTTTCAAGACACTCACCCTTTAATTTTTTACTACCGCTTTGGACTCTTAGGGGACCGGCATCTCAGTGGACTCCATTTTTTTTTATTGGATTTTTGTTACCCTTGGCCGGTGCCCCTTCTGCATTAAAAAAAAATAAATATATCCGCAGACCCTCTCCCAGATTAGTAGGCTACTGAAATATGTAAATCTGTTGTTGCTGTTACTCGTCCTAAGGCGAAATGAGCATCTAGGTGTCAGGTGCCAGCGGGATCTGTGACTCCTGGAATCGACTGCGACTGGGCAGGGCCACCACTAGAGGAGTGCAGTATTGGTACTGATGCCACAGTTGGGGCAGAGTGCCCAGAGGCCTCTCCCGCTGCTGGCAACGGTTTTGACGGGTTAGAGTCAGACTCGTCTTTGAGTCAGTGTGCTGGGGCTGACCGCAGAAGTGCAGAGCCACCACAGAGAGCACCTGATTTTGTAGAGACTGTTGCCAAGGGTGAGGCTGGAGTGATGGATTTGGGTCGTTTGTTTGATGGCTTACCTCACCCTGCAGAGCCTCCCGGAGGTGATGCTCATGCTGAGTTGTCACCTGCGGTTGTCTGTGTCTGTGGGCACCAGTGCTCTCTCTGCAACTCAGTCTGTTGTGTCTGATGTGTCAGGGGGTCGCTGCTGAGGGCGAGGAGACTCCTGATTCTGCTGGGAAGGCGGGAGTTTCCACGGCAGGTGTTTGCTCACGTGGTGAGCCACCCGGGATGGCAGCTACTGCAATAGCTGTCATTGTAGTTAAGGAATGCTCTGTCTCTCGAGTGTGTGTTGCCCCATTGCTTACCAAGGCAGGGATGGATGGCAAGGAAACAGAGGGTCGGGCAGTGTGTGTTGAGAGTAACAATATTGTGAATAGCTGGCGGAGAGAGGAGGACTGAGATTTAATGCTCCATTTTAATGTGCCATCCGCTGTTAAGGAGGGACAGGTGTTAGAAGCACGTAGCAGCCGGGTGTTTGGTCGTTTTGGAGTTTGGTTGATCCGGAGCATTTAGCACGGTAATGGGGCCGGTTGTTGTCCCGTTTGCTGGTCGTAACCGGGCGGGTCAGGCTGGCAAGCCTGATGACCTCTTGTCTGGGGCCTCCTCTCTCAGTTGTCTTTTGGCCGGTGTTGTTTCTCCCCTGGTGGGGATGGTTTATGATGTTGTTCCTCCTTCCCGGACAAGTTGGTATGATGTATTTGACATGAGCGTTACGGTGCTTTGTTTGGAGGTAGTGCTAAGTGAGGCTGCCGATCGATGAATTTGTTGCTTGCCACTCGGGAAGCACCCTCAGTGTTCCTGGGGGCTCTGTTTGACCAAGTTCTTGTTAACTGTCAGATGCTGGGCCCGAGCAGTGTAGTATGTGATGATGGATGTCGGCTTACTCGAAGCGACAAGGTATCGGATATGTTGAGAAGTGAATGCACACGGAGCAGTTGCTGTGACCAGTGGTGTTGGGCCAAAAGCACCCATGTTGGAGCCAGGGTTTATTGCTGCTGTGTGATGGCGGGGTTTCCATGTGTGCCGTTGTGTATGCTGCATCCTGGAAAGGAGCAACCATCAGTTCGCTGTCGATACCGGTATCATCGAGGGGCTGGCGGGAGAAACGCAGCGCTAATAATGCTGTACTTGATAGTGAGACGCAGACTTGGTGGTGTCACACTAGGGAAGGAGTGTAGTTTGTTAAGAGTGGCCAGATGGCACCTCTTAGTAGCATTTTTGTTTTATCGGTTTTATGGGTGTGGCACAGAGACTCCATGGAGCCATGAGCGAGCAAGTGGGAATGATGTTGTGGGTAGTGAAGGTCCAGACGTGAGATTGATGTGTTTTCCATAGAGAAGATTTGAGGGGGCCAGTAAGTCAGATTTGCTCATCGGCCCGAGGGAAAGTTTTATTAGGCAGGGAAATATTTTGCCTGATGATGATGCATCAGGAGAATATGGTCTCTGGTGGGCTAATTGTGTGTTACAAGGATGTAGGGATGTTGTTGTATGGTAAGTTTGATGCTTGTACAGTGTGGAGAAGATAAAGATGCCGTACAACAACATCCCTACATCCTTGCTACACACAATTAGCCCACCAGAGACCATATTCTCCTGATGCATCATTTGAGATGTAGAGTGAGTAGAGTGTTGGCGAGAGAGAACTTTTATTGAGAAACTTATACTGATAAAACTTGTGATTGTGATGCTTGCTGTTCAGTATGAGGAAGCTGCTTAAAAATTTTTGTTAATATGTTCGGTAGTCCTGTGTTAAGAATTCTGTTTCAATCCATTATGCCAAACTTTATTTGAATGCTTTATACATCTCTGAGAACGATGTAACACTGTTCTTTGTTTGTGAGTGCTTCTGATATTTTCTCTATTGTAATAGCTAGTGCTGTGTCAGTACTTTTCGCTTTCCACAATCCAAGCTGTGTTATTGGCAATTTGTTGTTAGTTTCCAGATATATCTGAAGCCTTCTATTGATTATTTTTTTCCAGTAATTTCCCAGGAACTTTCAGTAAGGATATTAGTCTGTAGCTGAGAGGGTTGACAGTTGACTTATTATGTTTTGGTATCATTTTGATCTTGATTAACTTGTTTTGGAAAATATCCGGTGGACAACGTAATGTTAGTTTTTGTTGCCACGTCAGGTAGTTTCTGTGTGACTGCTTTATTGATCTCACTTATTTCTGGTGAGTTATTTATTTATTTTTTTAGTTTGTTTACTTTTTATATAATCTTGTGATTTTTTTGTGAGAGGGCTTGAGTTGTCTAGTCTGTTTAAGTTTGCGTGTATATGGTGTTGAAACTGGGCTGCGTTTTCTTGAATGAACTGGTGTTTCGGTCAAAATTTGCGTTTTCTTCCGGGATGATGTTGCCTGTAGAGAGCGGAGCTGAGGTGTTAACTGTGCTTTGCTTGATAGATTCGTGGGGCCTAAAGCCTCACACGGGCTATAAGTGGCCCATCTGTGCTGTTGTTGGTCGTTAACGGCGCTGGTGTCGCATTTTATTCCTGGGCTTGGGCGGTGGTGTTGTGAGGAGAGGCTCAGGCTCGCCAACACTGATGTTGGGACGGGCAATTATCTCTTGGAAGAGATTATCCATCCTCGGTTGGTGTGTGTGTGTGTGGCTAAATGCCACCTTGAAAAAAAAAAAAAAACAAGATGACGCGGACCTTAATATCCAGAGACGGCCCACAGAAAAGATTTCTCGACGGCGTTCTCCTGCGTGACAGGCGTGGATACTGACCACTGTACTACTGAGAACGGCTAGATGGAGCTTGTTTGCAAGGCGGGGGTGATAGAAAAGGGTGAAATGGAAGAGCCAAAGACACGAGAAAAAATACTAAAGGTGAAATAACACTGGGAGAGTTTAAAGATAGCGGGCGACCCGCCTTGCTGTTTTTTGGTAGTTTCTTTATCATTCTCTTTACATAGCTAGATTTTTAGTATTAACTGGTGTCTTCTGTGATGGTGCAGAAGTTATGAGTGGCCGCTCCGACTATTACTGCGATACTCGACCTCCGCCTCAGTGCCGAGCGCCAAGGAGACTAACCCGGTAGTCAACAACCCTCACTAGGACGGGCATAGTGACATTGCTGACGATATCCGCTCTGTCCAGCGCCAGAAGGGCACGGGAGTTAAGGGAAAGGAACAGAGATGGACGCCGCAGCGACGGACGAGTGTATTGGTATGTCTGTATGATTATATATGCATATGTATGCATTCCTGTGTGCGTGTGTCCTGTATGTGCAAGTCCTGTTTGCTAGATTAGTTTCTGGTGTAATTAGGCGCGGGTGTATCCTTCTCCAGTGTTAATAGAATTTTTTAAACCATGTTCGGATCTTGTTTATGTTATCTGTTATGTTTATAAATTGTGGATCCTGTAGTGTAAGTAGTTTCTCTTTTATTCTGTTTCCAGCGTAGTAGTAGATTAAAAGGTTAAGTGCTTGCATATTAGAGAGGTGATGTAGTTCCTCTGTATTGTGTGAATACGGGTATTTTTTTCGTATTTTGTAGTTTTTGGAACTTAAGAATGGATTCCTTTGAGACTGCGTTGAGGGGGGTAAGTCAGATAGGTAAGAAGGGGTGTTATATAGGCTCTTACCGGATGAAATTACATGTTTACAGGAAAGTCTGAGAATTGCCCAAGTGTTGTTAACATTGCATGGACTCTGTTCTTTAATTTATTTACGTGTCCATAAATCTATCTAGGTTTGATTGTAACACAGGATCTTCGATTCGTCAGAGAACGGAACGTTGGAACCATTTATATTCATTTTTTTTCTATTGAGTCAGTGGATCGAACTGCAAGAGATGTTATTTAAAATTTGTTTGTGTTAATTTTTATTTTCCATTTTGGAATATTCATATTTGTTCAGCCGGTTTATGTCTGTTGTGACTCTTCTTGCCATAATTTTCCTAGATTTACTGGGATAGGCTATAATATATATAGGCTGTAATGTCGTCAGCATATTGAATGTTTATACAGCTTGGTGTTGCTGCCGTACAGTGTATAAGGTTGATGAGAGGGAGCATCCCTGGGGAACCCTACTCCTGATAAGGAGTGGCGGACCTGTGTAGCTTTTTACTGAAATGCTTGCCGTTCAGGAGTCCAAGAAAGTGGAGAGAATTCTGGTTATTAAGCAAGATAACTACAAGTTAATTCATTTGAATTTTATTCCTTCGTGCCAACCTTTATCAGATACTTTGGCTACATCCCTTAAAATTATATAGCATTGATTTTTGTCATCCAAAGCATGTACTTTTGTCTTTATTGTAACTGCCAAAACAGTATCTGTACCCCTTGCAGTCCTAAAGCCGTGCTGAGAATTAGGGATTATGTTGTTATTTTCAATATATGACTTTAGCCTCTTATTTAAGATTCATTCCAGGATCTTTCCAAGTACTGTTAATAAAGAAATTGATCTGTAATCAAACGGGTCTTTGCCTTTGTTTTGGAATTTGTATAATTGTGGCGTGTTTGAATTTCTTCAGGAAGTATCCCGGTGATAATGTATTATTCAAAATTTCGACGAAGATGTTTAGGGTATTATTTGGTAAATTCTGCAGGATTAATTTAGTGATTTGGCCATGGCCTGGAGAATTACTTTTGAATTGCTCGAAAGTTTTGTTTACTTCTTGCTGTGTTATGGGTTTAGTTAGGTTGCATTCACTGTTAAGTCGGCTTGTGTTTGCTCTGTTGTGTGGCTTGGTATGATGGCTGTGTAAGTTAAGAAAATTCTTCACTCTGTTCATTATGTTGATGGGAATTGAGGTTCTCTACGGGGCTTATATATATATATAAAAATATTAAAAAATCTGCCAAATTTCTCTAAAGCTTTTTCCTTTTTCTGTTTGGTGAATAGTTTCTTGTTATTCCCTGTAATGTATGTTGGCTTTTGGATGTTTGATTCTATTATTTTCTTGATATGTCTCTAAAATTTTTTAGGGTTCTTATATTTTTGTGTAAGATATTGCATTTTGTTAGTCCAGTTTTTGTTATGTAATTTCCTGCATTCTGTGATCAAAGATTTTTTTTTTGTATCTTAAAAAATATATATTTAGTGCTGATCTGTCTATGTTGATCTGCCTCCGTCTTTAGATAAAAAAAAAATAAAGTATGTTTGTACATTCTTTACTGTAGAATTAGATGGGTTTCCCTACTGTTGTTCTGTTGGCAAGTGGTATGTAACTCGGCATGGAATTAGTGATGACTACCATTTGCCTAGTGCTGTATCTATTTGGTCAGGTGTAGCCTGTGATGAGGGTTTTGCTTCATTGAATCCCATTTCAGTTATTGCTTTGAAGGCATCCCAGTCTGTCCTCTTCATGTTCTGTCTTGGGACAGTAGGTATTGTTATAGCTTTAGTGGTTATAGTGAAGATGATCGGAAGATGGTCGGATGCTGTGGGTGGTCAAGGTTATATATATATTATATGGTTGTAGAATGTATGGAATGTATGTGGAATGTATGAAATTATATCAGAGGATGTTCCAGAATTGTTAGGGATATATATGTAAAAGTTAAGTCTTTGGTGGTGTTTGTTTTGGTCGAACATGATCTTAAGCCCTTTACTGACATTGTTGTTGTAACTGTTGCCCAGGCAATGATGTTTAGCATTGAAGTCTCGCAAATGTAAGTTGGCGTGTTGTTTTAGGCTAATTTATGTATATCTGAGAATGGTAACGGTTTTCTTGTTGATATATAAGTTGTTGCAATGTTAACCTTTCCCGTGGTTTCAATAGTAATCTGTAGAAAGTCAGTGATGAAGTCATCATTTATTCGGTGTTTGATAGTAGATTTGATGAGAATTGCTGGTCCATCATGTAACTGATTGTTGGAATTAACTTGATATGTCGTGTATCCTTGCATTTTAACTGTGATATTTTCTGATAAACCGTGACTGTTAATAAGAATAATATCAGGATTCAGTGTTCTGTATGTGTTGATAAGATTAAATTTGTAGGGCTGCCAATGTGCTACATTATATTGAATGATTTTTTATAGTGTCCATGTTGAATATAATTGCTTAAATGTCGGTGTCTTTTTGGATGCACTCACACTCAGGCATACATACATATGCATACATAAGCATACTTTAACAACGTATGTTTAACAAACAGGATACAATATTATTACGATACCCACCGGCTATTCTTTCTAGCTATTTATGAAGCTAATTCACTGACAGTCACTCGTCGTCAGGATTCTGGGCTGATATCACTGTTCATCTTACCTATCACGTGGATCACCCAAGACAGTCGTCTTGGAATAATGGCAGACAAAGGCAGGGGTGGAGCAGAATAGTCACACGATTATATTTAGTACAGAAGACACAGCAGATTAATACTTCTTGTATGAAACCACAAAGAACGCCTTGCGAGTCAGTTAGAGCACACAGTCTTAGCTAGGTATACAAGCATTGCACGCTCATGGGGGCAGGTATAATAGCAGAGGCAGGTAAGGGCGCACGTCTCTCTCTCTCTCTCTCTCTCTCTCTCTCTCTCTCTCTCTCTCTCTCGCTCGTAGTGAGACTCCAACTTCAGCGGTGATCAAGCGACTACTGGCGTCACTCCGCGGAGCCAGCGGAACGCTGTAACCGGTACTAATCTCCCGCCAATATTCAGGCGTTATCCCGCGCAGCCGTACCCTCCCACACACACAGACACTCACATTAACACTACATGCCTCATTTACAAAATAAATACTTCATAATACACATACAAGTAATATGGGTATTCCAGCCACCTACGTAACACTGCTCCCCCTCTTTATTGTATGGCGACCTTGCCCACACACTAACTTAAACAACAAAAATACAAATATAAATGAAAAAATAAATAAATAAAGATAAAGCAATACACGGGGCAGGTTTGTATGTCTATCACGTAATTTACCAGCAAGCCAGGTTTCTGGGGTTGGCGTCTCGGTGGAGTTCTACTCTCTTCACTTCTTTCTCCATCTTTATTTTCACTCATTTCGCAATCTTTAATACTGTGGTAGCCTTGTGGTCCCAGATAAGTTTCTCTAGTGTTATTATCACTATCAGTTCCACTATCAGTATCAGCGTCACTATCACTCTTAGTACCAGCGTCACTATCACGATCGATAACAATGTCTCTAACACTTGTCACCATCGGTGCCACTGTCATCCTTTTCACCCCATGTGTACCTGGGTGTCGTCATAGGCGGTCCACATGAACCACTTTGCCAGCTCTGTTCCTCTCAGGCATGTCGAGATGATAAAGAGCAGCTGAGATTGCCTCTACAACCTTGCACAGGCCTTCCTAGCATGATTGGAGCTTCGGCTTGCATTCTGGATTGTGGAGCAACACCAGGTCAATGGGGCTGTACTCAGCGTTTTTTTTTTTCCTTGTACTGTTTTCACATGGCCTGGCACTCTGTCTTGAGATGCAGGCTCGCACGAAGATGCGTCTCCTACAGTCGCCGCTGCAGTGTCTTGACGCAGTCAGTGTGGACGTATGGCAGGCCTCCCTCCAGCGGCCGGCCTGTGGCCGGAAAGTGAATCTCTCTGCCAAACATAAGTCTTGCTGACAAGTACCCAGTGGTCTCGTGTTCAGCAGAGCGATAAGCCGTCAGCATGTACGAAACCCACACATCGCAGTCGTGCTGGTCCGCGCTGTAATACTTGTTGTCCAGGTCATGGACGATGCTGGCATTAAACCTCCCCATCATGCCATCGGTCTGAGGTCGTAAAGGCGTGGTACGAGTTTTGTGAATCCCCAGGACCCGGCAACACTCATGGAAATTTCGGGACTCAAACTCGTGCTCCTGGTCTGAGTGTAGTTCCCCGGGTACACCGAACCGGGTGAAGACTTGGTCGACGAGGAACTGGGCCATTGTTTCTGCCTCGTGATTAGGCAGCGCGCATATCTATTGTAACTTAGTAAAATAGTCCATGGGCACACATAGGTACTTGTTGCCTCTCTCTGTACATGAATAAGGACCAGCGATGTCTACAGCCATGTGCTCCATAAGTGCTTTGGCGAATACAGTACCTCGCGCTAGTCTCCCGGCAATATTCAACTCTTATCCCACGCTGCCCTACCCCCCTGCACATACTCAGACACTCACAATAACACTACATGCCTTATTTACAAAATAAATACTTGATAATACACATACATTACTTACAATAACATTATGCTCCCACCTTGCATCAGCACTGCTCCAGCGGCTGCATCACTGGCATCAATGTACAACAGAAAAGGTGACTGGAAATTTGGTCCATTTAAAACAGGTTTAGTCATTAGTAAATTTTCTTATTTTGTTAAAAGCATCTTGACAAGATTCACCGCATTTCATTGGCTTCGGGTTCACTAAATCAGTTAAAGGGCTGACAACTTAGCAAAACTGAACAAAATTTCCTGTAATATCCTATCTTTTCTAATAACCTCTGGCAGCTCTTTACGGGTTCTAGGAACAGGTACGTCAAGATAGGAGCAACTTTCCCACCACTAACCTCATGACCGAAAAACTTAGGTGTAAAAAAAAAAAAGGTGTGGAAGAGGGAATGAAGTGTATCCATGTGAGCTTCCCAATTAGAAGAATAGACAATTAAGTCATCGATATAACACTGTACTCCCTTGAGTCCATCAATCAAACCTGAAGTCAACCTTTGAAATGTTCCTGGGGAATTCATTAAACCAATGGGCACGGGAATTCGTTAAACCAAAGAGCATAATACAGTACTGATATAAACCATTTGGGGTGATGATTGCATTATTTTCTTTGGCACGTTTTGTGAGGGGCGCTTGATAGTAACCACGTAACATGTCTATCTTAGTCATGAAAGCAGCATTTCCCACTGAGTCAGTAACATCATCTACTCGTGGAAGGGGAAAAGAATCAGTTCTGGTGAGTAAGTATGCATGTCTGTAATCCGTGCACATTTTCGATGATCCATCAGGTTTAGGAACGAGAATACAAGTAGATGCCCATTCGCTCTTAATTGGTTCAGCTAAACCGTGCTTAAGTAGAAACTCCACTTCCTCTCTCAGTATTTTCTTTTCTTTTCTTTTCTCAGGGAAAACTCTGTATGGAGCTTGCCTCACAGGTGTAGCACCATCAACAAGGACAATGTCATGTTCAAATAAGTGAGTCTGTTTTGAAATATCAGAACATAAATGTACATATCCATACAAAAGTCAGGCCAACTCCTTTGCTCTTTCTTCTTCTTTGGATCCAGTGAACTTAATACATCATAATTATTGAATTTAACGTTTACTTTTACCTTGAACTCATCATTCTCTGTTACAGTGCTTTCAAGTCTTACTACATTAACGATGACAGATTCAAAAACATCCACACTTCTCTTAGCATACTATTTTAGAAGATGAACATGAACCAACCTTTTGCTCTTGCGTGAACCTCGAGCAGCAACGACATAGTTCAGCTCACTCTCCTTGCTCAACACCTCGAATGGTCCTTGATACATGGCCTGCAATGGAAACTTTCTGTCAAAGGACAGTGAAGAGTACATTATCTCCCTTCTCAAATTTTCTCACCTCTGACTGAACAATATAGTGTTTCTTCATTCTAGCAAATTCATGCATTTTTTTTTTTCAATCATTCCTTCATTTTTTACACATAATCACTTAGGTTCACTGTGTCTTCTTCCATCAACCAACTTTCCTTTGTTTCTCCCAAACAGCATTTCATTTGGACCTGAATCTCTTGTTTGGCACTTGGAATAGCATACAACACAACGTGAATGCCCTCATCCCTGTCATTCTCAGTCTCTAAGCAATATTAAGCAAGTCTGATGCCATCTCTCTAGGGCTCCTTGGCTTGTGGATGATACGCTGAGGACAGATGCTGTTTTATGCCTAGTGGTGACATGACTTACTTAAATAGGTTAGAGGTAAAATTACTTCCTTGGTCAGATTGGAGAACTTCAGGTAACCCAAAAGGAGTAAATATCGTCAGCAAGATAACTTGATGTTTCTCAAGTGAACTGCGTCTGGGTACCGAGTGGAGTTGCATATCAGCGTGAGTAAAGACTTGCGCATCAGTACGTCAGACTTTGGGTAATAGGAAACTGATTCATCTTCACAAGCAACAAGATCTACAGCTTTATGAAATAAGGACATCAGTGTAGGATATGACACTTGGGCATCACTTAACATTTGTCTAGCCACCACATAGTCACTTGTACCCTCAGAAATGTGACCTTCCTTTAACTTAGGCTTTCCATCAGAGTTTATATTTGCATTACATTCACTTGCCACAACAGGGTCAGAAAATATGCTTAAACTCCCATCCAAACAGTCAGAAACAGTCTCATAACAAACTTTTTTACTGGACTTACAAACTTTACTTCTGGTTACAACACAGACAGGAAACAAACCAGGATAAGAATTTTTAAGCTCAGTGGTAGGATCTTCATCCAAAAAGCAAGAATTAACAATAGGATTAGAGACTATCCTACTACCAGCAATATCATTCCTCAACAGGAATGAGACTCCGTCAACATGTAACGAATCCTGTACTGCCACAGTAACTGGTTGTGATATCAACTCAGTCTTATGATAGAGCCAAGGCAAAGGAAGAGTAATAGTTTCACTTACACCCTTCAACAAGACATAATCTCCAGTGTACAATTCATCAACAAAAGGAGCAGAATCCCTTACTACAACACTTTAAGATGCTCCAGTATTTCGCAGGGTTACTGACAGTAACTGGCGTACTATCTTTGCTGACTGACACGGGTCCCTCAGACTTAGAGTGATGAAACACCTGCTGAGGATCCTTTACAACTGAGGACTCATTTCTGCAAAACAAGTAGTGTGAGTCTTGGTTTTCCCACACAATAAACAACTGCACTGGAGTCACCACTTTGGATCTTCTTACCTAAATTAGGACATCTATTTTTGTAGTGTCCAGGTTGTTTGCAGTTATTACAAATGTCAGACTTAACAAAATTACCAGATACATTAGCATTCTGAGGGGACTGAATCTTATTACTCTGATTTAATTGTACGAACTACCAACATGCTTACCATTAGGTCTGGGAGACTTGACGTGGACAGTGGCAGTTCTCTCAGCACCCCTTTTACGTGATGCACAAATGATTCTGTAATCCTCAGCAAGAGAAGTGGCTTTCTCCAGACTCTTCACCTCCTTCTCATATATGTATAACCTAACTTCCTGAGGAACTCCCCATAAGTATTGTTCCAATAACATGATTCCAATACCTGTTCAAAGGTAGTCACCTCACTAGCAATTATCCAGTGATCTCTCCACTTACTTAAACAGTGAATATATTCAACATGTCTGATTAGTTTCCTTGAAACAGTTCCGAAACATCTCCCCGTAATACTCAGAAGTGTTGATAAGCCTTTAATAACTACTTCCTTTATGGTCTCATAGTCATTATGTTGGTCATCTTGTAGGCAGAGGTAAGTTGAGAGAGCTTTCCCTTTCAGAGCAGACTGTACCAACATTTGCCAATACTGAGTGTTTGCTACTCTGTCAAATTGCATGAAAAATCATCTAGATCATCTTCACTAAAAGAAGGAATGAACTTTGTGACTTTGTACACGTCAAATTTCCCTTCTGTACTACTCAAGTGAGTCTTCCTGTTAAGCATGGTAATCTGAAATTCCCTCTTTCGTTCTCTATCTTACAATTTCTCTCTTTCCAGCTGAATTTCTAACATTATAAGGCTCTCATTTGACTCAGGTGAGTCACACAGATTTAAAGCTTCATCACTAAGCACCTCATCACATATATCTGCTTTCCTCCAATATTTTTTGACAGTCGCATTGCAATACTTTGCATGAAGAATTCAATCGTCTTTCCTTAAGATTGTATCGCTTAAGGCGTCAAGTGATGGCTGCCCAACATTTTTTTTTTTTTTCTTAACTGAACGATATTTTCGTAAAACTACAGTTTAACACGATACACCATATCTTGTTTTTCTGAACTTCCCCTATCCCCAGCAAGCTTGGGGACTTTATCAGAAAGTGTGGGTTTTGGGTGGGGAAAGCTAAAATGAGATATTTTTGACATTTTTGTAAAAGTCTAAGGATGAGAAACGACATATTTTGAAAATAGGAAATTTCTAGGCTATCCATAACCTAATCTAACTTAACCTAACCATCCTAACCTAACCGGCCCCCCTTTGAATTCCCCACCTTAAGGTCACTAACTTGAACTTAACATTACCTAACTTAACCTAAACTAGCTGGGGGCTTTACCTTCGCTGGAGATGCCTCTCCGTATTTTTCGACGAATATTTTTTTATAAATCAGACGAAAATCTTTTTTCTTTTTTGCTCAGGATGTTGGAGATAGCCTAAATTACCAGGTGTGTTTTTTTTTCGTAAAATTAAATTCCTTCCCTTCCGGAGGCCATTTTCAAATATCCCGCGTTGTTGCATCAGAGCGCGCAAAAAAAGACGCCCAATACTTCAATGTTTTTTTATGTACGTAAAAATCGCATTAGAATTTTTTTTTCCTTCGTATATTTTGTTACTTGACATCTCTCTCAATCTGATCGGGCGAGCGAGGGAAGACTAGCGAATCGTCATACAACATGCCAGTGCCATGCCATGAATTAAAGGTAGCCAGCCAGGCGAAGACGATAGGTCCATTAAAGGCAGCAGATGGGGAGCTGGTTAGTTCTGGAGAGGAGATTAGTAAAATTCTGAATGAGTATTTTCTAACTGTCTTCACTCAGGAAAACATGCAGGATATGCCAGATAGTCAACAGATGTTTAGAGCAGATGAGAATGAGAAGCTGACAGATATTTCCATAACTAAGGAGATAGTGGAACAGGAGATAGATAGGCTAAAAAGTTCAAGACACCATCACCAGAGGAAATATATCCCAGAGTACTTAATGAATGCAAAGAGGTTAAGTGAGCCGCTAGTTTCTGTCTTTAGGAAATCACTTGAGTCAGGTGTGGTACCAGTAATGTGGAGGCAGACTAATGTAGTACCCATCTTTAAGAAAGGAGATAAAACTTTAGCGTCTAACTGTCAGCTTAACTTCAGTTGTAGGTAAAATATTGGAGTCAATAATAGTGAGGTACATTAGGGAACATTTAGAGAAACATAACTTGATAGATCAGTCACAGCATGGCTTCACGAAGGGGAAGTCTTGCCTGACAAATTTGTTAAGTTTTTATAGTAAAGTGCACGAGGCAGTAGATAATGGTGATAGTTATGATATCTTATATCTGGACTTTAGTAAAGCATTTGACAAGGTACCCCATCAAAGGCTCCTGAGAAAGGTTAGGGCACACGGGATAGATGGGAAGGTCATGGCTGGATAGGGTCATGGCTTAGCGACAAGCGACAAAGAGTTGTAATAAACGGCTCGAAATCCGAGCGAGGTCATGTAATTAGTGGGGTGCCACAGGGATCAGTATTAGGGCCATTGTTATTTCTAATATATATCAATGACTTGGATAGTGGAATTAGTAGTGATGTTAGTAAATTTGAGTATGACACAAACATAGGTAGATTAATTAGGTCAGAATCGGATGCCATCGCCTTGCAGGCAGATTTAGATAGGATGAATGAATGAACGGACAGATGGCAAATGCAATTTAATATCAATAAATGCAAAGTACTTAGCGTAGGTAGAGGAAACCCACACAGTAGGTACACATTAAACAACCAAACTCTGGTAGATACAGGGTACGAGAAAGATTTAGGAGTTATAGTTAGCTCTGAACGCCGTCTAGGAAAACAATGCATAGAGGCCAGAAACAGGGCAAACAGGGTACTAGGATTCATTTTAAGGAGTGTTAAAAGTAGAAGGCTGGAAGTAATATTAAAGTTCTTCTTGGCGCTGGTCAGACCTCATCTAGACTACGCTGTGCAGTTCTGGTCCCCACATTACAGGAAAGATATAGGTCTTTTAGAATCAGTACAGAGGAGAATGACTAAAAGGATGCAGGGGATGAGGCGTATTCCTTACGATGCGAGATTGAAGTTGTTAAATTCACATCATTTAGAGAGACGTAGGTTAGGAAAGGACCTGATAGAAGTCTTTAAGTGGTATAAGGGTTATAACAAGGGGGATGTAAGCAAAATTCTAAGGATCAGCAACCAGGGTAGAACAAGAAATAACGGGTTCAAGCTTGAAAAATTTAGGTTTAGGAAGGAGATAGGAAAAAATTAGTGATCTGTTTCTCCAGAAAAAAAAAAAATAAATAAATAAATAAATAAATATATATATATATATATATATATATATATATATATATATATATATATATATATATATATATATATATATATATATATATATATATATATATATATATATATATATATATATATATATATATATATATATATATATATATATATATATATATATATATATATATATATATATATATATATATATATATATATATATATATATATATATATATATATATATATATATATATATATATATATATATATATATATATATATATATATATATATATATATATATATATATATATATATATATATATATATATATATATATATATATATATATATATATATATATATATATATATATATATATATATATATATATATATATATATATATATATATATATATATATATATATATATATATATATATATATATATATATATATATATATATATATATATATATATATATATATATATATATATATATATATATATATATATATATATATATATATATATATATATATATATATATATATATATATATATATATATATATATATATATATATATATATATATATATATATATATATATATATATATATATATATATATATATATATATATATATACGAGTATATATATATATATATATATATATATATATATACACATATATATACATATATATATATATATATATATATATATATATATATATATATATATATATATATATATATATATATATATATATATATATATATATATATATATATATATATATATATATTATCGTTTTTGTACGTAAGAAGCTCAAAAACGCTAAAAAGACAATATTTTGATAAAGCTCTTTTTTTTCCAATATAATGTGTTTTCCATGCTTTTGCACTTAAAAAAAGTTTTTGGTAATGTTCTTTTCTTTTTCCATATAGGGTGTTTTGCTTTCACCTTAACAATATGATATCTAACAGGCCCAAAAACACTCGTGTTAGAAACGTTTTAGTGTTTTGGTATGTAAGAAGCTTATAAACAATGAAAAGACACGTTTTTGATAATATATATATATATATATATATATATATATATATATATATATATATATATATATATATATATATATATATATATATATATATATATATATATATATATATATATATATATATATATATATATATATATATATATATATATATATATATATATATATATATATATATATATATATATATATATATATATATATATATATATATATATATATATATATATATATATATATATATATATATATATATATATATATATATATATATATATATATATATATATATCAAATAGGATGTTTTTCGCGTTTTGGTGCCTAATACGGTCATAAAAACACAAATGACATGGTTTTGGTGATGTCGTTTCTTTACCTCACATAGGTGATGTGCGCGTATTTTGGTGTTTTGATACCTAAAAAACTCAAAATCAATCAAAACACAAGTTTTAGGTAAGGTTCTGTTTCTCAAGAAAGGGTGTTTTTTTTTTTTTTTTGATAATCACTTTAGAGTTTTGGTACGCAAGAAGCTCAAAAACACTCCAGAGACACGATTGATTGATTGATAGATAATGTTGTTCTGTTTTCCAGTAGAGAGTATTTTCCATGCTTTTTTTTTTTTAGCGTTTTGGTACGTAGGAATTAAAAAAAAAAAATCACTCAAAAGAGACGTATTTGGTTATGTTTGCTTTCCTAAAATCGGTAGCCTTGAATGCACTTTAGCATTTAAGTACCTAAGAAGCTCAAATACACGTTTTTGTTAATATCATTTGTTTTCCCATATTGGCTACTTTGTATGTATTTTTAGCGTTTTGGCACCTAACAAGCTCAGAGACATTCAAAATACACTTTTTTTTTTTTTTTTACGATTTTCTTTTTCTCCTTAAGGGATGTTTTAAATGTGTTTTAATGTTTAGGCACGAAATAACCTCAAAAAGACATCCAAAAGACACGTTTTCTATAAAGATGTTTTGTTTCCCAATATAGCGTGTTTTTTTTTTTTTTCACGCATTTAGCTTAACAATCTCAAAAGCACTCATATTACACGTTTTTAGCAATGTCGTGTTTATATAACACTAACATGGTCACTAACATGGCTAGAATCACTTATAATGTTGTTCTGTTTCTCCATATAGAGTTCTATTCATTTGTTAGCGCTTTAGTACCTAAGAAGCTGAAGAACACTCATAATGCACGTTTCTGTTAATATTGTTTTTATTATTTCTTTTTTTCCAATATCCGGTATTTCTCATGTATTTTGGCGTTTTGGTACCCAATATGACCAAAGACAATCAAAATACATGTTTTTCATAGTAACGTTAAGTTTTTCCGTATGGGGTGTTTTGCATGTGATATAACTTTTTTTTTTTTTTTATGAGCTCAAAAACAGAAAAGACACGTATTCGATAATTTTTTTTTTTCCATATAGGGTTTTTTTTCATGCTTTTTTGACGATTATATGCCTAATACGCTCATCGGCACCCAAATAAAGCGTTCTTAGTAATGTCGTCTCGTTACCCAATATCGGGTGATTTGCATGCATTTTGACGTTTGAGTACTTAAACTAAAAAACACTCAAGCCCGTTTTTTTTTTTTTTTGGTAATAATGTTCTATTTCTCCAGAAAAGTGTTTTATAAGCGTTTGTAAACATAAAAAGACTCGATTTTGATAATTTTTGTTTTTCCCAATATAACATGCTTTTTAGCGTTTTGGTATGTAAAAAGCTAACACTAAAACTTTTTTTTTTTTTCCAAATAGGGTGCTTTCCATGCACATTACCGTTTTGGTACCTAACAAGCCTTTTTAGCTATGTCTTGTAATAGGGTGCTCTGTATGCATTATGGCGCTTTGATGCCTAACATGGTGATAATCACTCATAATACACATTTTTGGTAATGTTGTTCTGTTTCTCCCTTGTTTTTAGCGTTTTGGTAACTAAGAATCTAAAACACTTATAACTCATGTTTTTGTTAATATCGTTTCGTTTCCCCATATCTAGTACTTCCTATGCATTTTAGAGTTTTGGTGATGAGAGTTTTGGCACTTTTTGGTGATGTTATCTAGTTACGTCGTATAGGGTAATTTGCATGGATTTCGGCATTTTGATACCTAACAAGCTCAAAAACACTTAAATCTTACGCTTTTCTTAATGTTGTTATGTTTCTCCAGAAGGGGTGTTTTGTATTTGTTTTAGCATTCTTGCACATAAGAAGCTCAAAACACACTAAAGACACAAATTTGATGAATGTGTTTTGTATTCCAATAAAGCGTGTTTTCCATGCTCATATATATATATATATATATATATATATATATATATATATATATATATATATATATATATATATATATATATATATATATATATATATATATATATATGGTTTTGGTACGTAAGAAACTGAGAAGCACTCAAAAGACAGGTATTTGGTAAAGTTGTATTTTTTTTTTTTTTTTTCCCCATATAATGTGCTTTCTATGCAGTTCAGCGTTTTGGTACTTGACAAGCCCAAAAAACACTTATACGTTTTTAGCATTGTTGCTCTGATTCTTTTTATAGGGAGCTTTGTATGCATTTTGGCGTTTTGGTCCCTAACATGGTGGTATTTATTCAAAATGCACGTTTTTTTTTTTTTTGGTGTTTCTCCATAAAGAATGCTGTTCATGTGTTTTGCCGTTTTGGTAGTTATGAAGCTGAAAAACTCATAATACACGTTTCTGTTAATATCTTTTCGTTTCTGAAATTGGGAACGCATGCATTTTTATCGTTTTTGTACCTAACAAGCTCAAAAACACTCAAATTACACGTTTTCGATAATGTTAATTTGTTTTCCAATATATATTTCCCATATATATTTCCCATTCTTCATAAACTCAAACACCAAATGACCCATTTCTTCTAATATCATCTCATTACCTAATATTGGTTGCTTTGCAGGTATTTTGGCGTTTTGTTACCGAAGACTCAAAAATACTTAAAACACACTTTTTTTTCTTTTCTCCAGAATTTTTTCTTTTGGTTTTGGATGCGTTTTAGTATTTTTGTATGAACGAAGATCAGAAAAGAAAAGAAAGAAAATCATCCATGTCTCGAAGCACGTGCAAAGCACGTGTAACGAAACGATATAACTTTTTAATGTTTTTCTTTTCATACGTACCAAAACGCTAAAAAGCAAGGAAAACTCCTTATACAGGGAAACTAAACATTATCGAAAATGTTTCTTTTGAGTGTTTCAGTTTCTTTACGTAACATAATGCTAAAACACACACAATAAACTTTTTACCGAGAAACAGAGGAACATTATGAAAAAACGTGTAATTTGAGTGTCTTTGAGCTTGTTAAGTAACAGAACCTTAAAATGTAGGCAAAATACCCAATATAGGAAAAGAAACGATATTAACAGAAACGTGCATTATTATTAATGTTTTTCAGCTTCTTAGCTATCGTAGCGTTAAAACTCATGAATACCATTTCATATGGAGAAACAGAACGACATTACCAAAAATGTGTATTATGAGTGATTGCCACCATGTTAGGGATCAAAACGCATTATATGCTATACAAAGAACTCTATAAGGGATACAAAGCAACCTGTCCGAAAAATGAGAATAACAATGCTAAAAACGTGTAATATGAGTGTTTTTGGGCTTGTGAGGTACCAAAACACTAATGTTCATGCTAATGTTCATGTTAAAAAAAAAACTATCAAAAACGTGTCTTGAGTGCTTTTCAGTTTCTTACATACCAAAAACGCTTAAAAGCATGGAAAACACGCTATATTAATAAAAATAAATAAATGAGTAAATAAAAAAATCATCAAAATAGTGTCTTTGGAATGTTTTTGAGCTTCTTACGTACAATGATACCAAAATAACATTTTTGGAGAAAAGAACATTATATAAAAGGTGTGTTTTTATTGTTTTGAGCTTATTAGGTATCAAAACGCCAAAATGCATGCATAGCATACTATACAGGGTAACGAGATGATATTACCAGACATGTGTCATTTGGGTGTTTATGAGCGTATAAGGGACAAAATACTAAAAACATCGACAATACGCTATATGGGAAAGCAAATTAACATTATCGAAAACGTGTCTTTTGAGTATTTTTTGAACTTGCTAGGTACCAAAAAGCATGCAAAATACCTAATATGGGAAATGAAAAAAAAAAAATAACGGAAACGTGTATTATGAGTATTTATACGCTACTTTAGGTACCAAAACGATAAAACACATGAATAGCACTCTATATTGAAAAACAGAATGACCTAACCAAAATCGTGTATTATGAGTGATTACCACCAATTTAAGGGATCAAAACGCCAAAATACATACAAAGCACCGTATTTGAAGAATCACAACAATAATGCTAAAAACGTGTAATATGAGTGTTTTTGGCCTTGTCAGGTATGAAAACCAAAGGGTGCTTGCAAAGTACCCTACATAGGAAAAAAAATAACATTAACAAAAACGTGTCTTTTGACTGCTTTTCAGCTTTTTAAGTATTAACACGCTAACCAACATCGAACCAAAGCTCGATGTTGAGTTTATGTGCGCAACAACTTAACCCGCTTTCGTCCCCACGCTCTTGAATCTTCCGAGTTTTCTACCATCAGAGTCACTCTTAAACTAAATTTATCTGTGCTGTATACCTCTCACCCAACTCCTCTAAGAAATTCTTTGACTACTTAACTTCCAAAGTGGAGCACATTCTGACTGTCTTCCCTTTTGCAAAGATCTCCATTCTTGGAGACTTCAATGTTCACCACCAGCTTTGGTTTTCCTCTCCCTTCACTGACCATCCTGGTGAACTGGCCTTCAACTTTGCTATCCTCCACGACCTTGAGCGATTGGTCCGACACCCTACTCGTACTCCTGATCGTCTTGGAAATACGCCCAACATTCTTGACCTTTTCCTGACCTCTACTCCTGCTTACGTTGTCACCCTCTCTTCTCCGTTGGGCTCCTCCGATCACATTTTGAAATCTGTATCTTGTCCTATTGCTCCAATCCTTTCTCATGATCCCTCTAAGCGAAGGTGTCTCTGGCATTTTGTCTCTGCTAGTTGGGGCGCCCTGAGGAGATATTTTGCTGATTTTCCTTGGAATGACTACTGCTTCCGTGTCAGAGACCCGTCTTTGTGTGCGAGCGCATAACAAAGGTGATAGTGTCTGGCATGGAGGCGTACATTCCTCAATCTTTTTCTCGACCTAAACCTTCCAAAACTTGGTTTAACACAGCTTGTTCTCGTGCTATACATAATAGAGAGGTGGCCCGCAAAAGGTACTTAAGCCTTCCATCACCAGTATCTCACGCACTTTATATTTCTGCCCGGAACCATGCCAAGTCTGTTCTCCTACTAGCCAAAAACTCCTACATTAACAGAAAGTGTCAAAATCTTTCAAGATCTAACTCTCCTCGTAACTTCTGGCATCTAACGAAAAATATCTCCAATAACTTTGCTTCTTCTTCTTTCCCTCCTTTATTTCAACCAGATGGCAACATTGCTATCACATCTATTTCTAAAGCTGAACTCTTTGCTCAAACCTTCGCTAAAAACTTTACCTTGGGTGATTCTGGGCTTGCTCCTCCCTCTCCTCTACCCTCTGACTATGTCATGCTACCTATTAAAATTCTTTGCAATGATGTTTTCCATACCCTCGCTGGCCTAAACCCTCGGAAGGCTTATGGAACTGATGGGGTCCCTCCTATTGTTCTCTGAAACTGTGCCTCCGTGCTTGCACCTTGCCTAGTCAAACCCTTTCAGCTCCGTCTGTCAACATTTACCTTTCCTTCTTGCTGGAAGTTTGCTTACATTCAGCCTGTTCCTAAAAAGAGTGACCGTTCTAATCCCTCAAACTACCGTCCTATTGCTTTAAGTTTCTGCTTATCTAAAGTTTTTGAATCCTCAACAGGAAGATTCTTAAACATCTATCACTTTGCAACTTCCTATCTGATCGCCAGTATGGCTTCCGTCAAGGCCGCTCTATTGGTGATCTGGCTTTCCTTACTGAGTCTTGGTCATCCTCTTTTAGAGATTTTGGTGAAACTTTTGCTGTTGCCTTGGATATATCAAAAGCTTTTGACAGAGTCTGGCACAAAGCTTTGATTTCCAAACTAACCTCCTACGGCTTCTATCCTTCTCTCTATAACCTCATCTCAATTTTCCTTTCTGATCATTCTATTGCTGCTGTTGTAGACGGTCACTGTTCTTCTCCTAAATCTATTAACAGTGGTTTTTCTCACCCACTCTCTTCTTATTATTCATCAATGACCTTCTAAACCAAACTTCTTGTCCTATCCACTCCTACGCTGGTGATACCACCCTGCACTTTTCCACGTCTTTTCATAGACGTCCAACCCTTCAGGAAGTAAACATTTCACACAGGGAAGCCACAGAACGCTTGACTTCTGATCTTTCTAAAATTTCTGATTGGGGCAGGGCAAACTTGGTATTGTTTAATGCCTCAAAAACTCAATTCCTCCATCTATCAACTCTACACAACCTTCCAAACAACTATCCCCTTCTTCAATGACATTCAACTGTCCGCCTCTTCAACACTGAACATCCTCGGTCTGTCCTTTACTTATAATCTGAACTGGAAACTTCATATCTCATCTCTAGCTAAAACAATTTCTATGAAGTTAGGTGTTCAGAGACGTCTTCGCCAGTTTTTCTCGCCCTCTCCCCAGCTGCTAACTCTGTACAAGGGCCTTATCCGTCCATGTATGGAGTATGCTTCACATGTCTGGGGGGGGTTCCACTCATACCTGTCTTCTAGACATGCTGGAATCAAAAGTTTTTCGTCTTATCAACTCCTCTCTTCTAACTGACTGTATTCAGCCTCTCTCTCTCTCACCGTCGCAATGTTACATCTCTTGCTGTCTTCTACCGCTATTTTCATGCTAACTGCTCTTCTGATTTTGCTAACTGCATGCCTCCCCTTCTCCCGTGGCCTCGCTGCACAAGACTTTTTTGTTTCTCTCACCCCTATTCTGTCCACCTCTCTAATGCAAGAGTTAACCAGTATTCTCAATCATTCATCCCTTTCTCTGGTAATCTCTGGAACTGCTTGCCTGCTTCCGTATTTCCACCTTCCTATGACTTGAATTCCTTCAAGAGGGAAGTTTCAAGACACTTATCCTTCAATTTTTGACTACCGCTTTGGACCTTTTTTTTTTTTATTAGATTTTTGTTGCTCTTGGCCAGTGTCCCTCCTACTTAAAGAAAAAAAAAAGATATGGGATAAATAAACAAAATCGAAAACGTATCTTTTGATTTTTTTTTTTTTTTTCCTTTTGAGCCTGTTAGGTACATTCAGGTACAGGTACATTCAGGTTAGGTACAGGTAAAAATTCATGCAAAGTACTCATTATGGGAAACGAGACGATATTAACAGAAACGAATGCTATGAGTATTTTTTTTTTTCAGATTCTTAGGTATCAACGCGATAAAACACATGAATAGCACTTTATATTGAGAAACAGATAATTTCGAAAAACGTGTATTATGAGTGATTACTACAATGTTAAAGACCAAAACGTCAAAATGCATACAAAGCACCCTATAAGAAGAATCAGAACAACAATGCTAAAAACGTGTAATATGAGTGTTTTTAGCATGTCAAGTACCAAAATGATAATTTTGATGCGAAGCACCCTATTTGGGAAAACTAAACAACATTAAAAAAAAATGTATTTTGAGTGCTTCTTACAAAACAAAACGATTAAAAAATAATAAAACATAGAAAACACGCTATATAAGAAAACAAAATAATTTAATGAAAATCGTGTCTTTAGAGTGTTTTTGAGCTTCTTACGTACAAAAACGCGAAAAGGCATACAAAACACCCTTTCTGGAGAAACAGAATAACATTAACAAACACATGTGTTTTGAGTGTTTTTGAGTTTCTTCCTTATCAAAACGCCAAAATGCAATGAAAACATCCGAGAAAACATTACCACAAGCGTGTGTTATATATATATATATATATATATTACCAGGAGGAGGCAGTAGACACCTGCCGAAACGATAATTACTCCCAGTGAGGTCTAAAGCACTGTTCAGGGGGTGCTGTGAACTTATCATTAAACCCAGCTGTGACCTCACTGAACGTTTCCCTTTGTGTCTCACAACACAAGGGGGTAGTCACAGCCTGCCCTCTAAAGACAACTCTCTTCCTCCACACAAAACTACAAGCACCTAATAACACACACACCCTTCACTCAAAAAATTTTAAAATCATGGCGACTCCTACACCAGCCTCGGAGTCCCCATCTGGGGAGGGGACCATAAATGTCCCCAGGTCGGACTGCCTTTCCGTCGACGACCGTAAGTGTCTTGACACCCCCCTCAACTTTTTCTTCATTAACTTCTGCAACATTCGCGGTCTAAGATCTAATTTTCAATCTGTAGAACACCACCTCTCCTCTTCTAAACCTCATCTTCTTTTCCTCACTGAAACTCAGGTGTCTGAGGCAACTGACAATAGCCCCTTTTCTGTTCCCTCCTACTTTCTCTATCCTCATTTTCGATCCAAAGCTGGATGCTGCGTTTATGTGCGCAATGACTTAACCTGCTCTCGTGCCCACGCTCTTGAATCTTCCGAGTTTTCCACCATCTGGCTTCGACTACAGAGTCATTCTCATACTAAATTTATCTGTGCTGTATACCTCTCTCCTAACTCCTCTGACTATAAGAAATTCTTTGACTACTTAACTTCCAAAGTGGAGCACATTCTGACCCTCTTCCCTTTTGCAGAGATCTCCATTCTTGGAGACTTCAATGTTCACCACCAGCTTTGGCTTTCCTCTCCCTTCACTGACCATCCTGGTGAACTAGCCTACAACTTTGCTATCCTCCATGACCTAGAGCAATTGGTGCAACACCCTACTCGTATTCCTGACCGTCTTGGAGATACGCCCAACATTCTTGACCTTTTCCTGACCTCTAATCCTTCTGCTTATGCTGTCACCCTTTCTTCTCCGTTGGGCTCCTCCGATCACAATCTCATATCTTTATCTTGTCCTATCACTCCAATCCCTCCTCAGGATCCCCCTAAGCGAAGGTGCCTCTGGCGTTTTGCCTCTGCTAGTTGGGGGGACCTCAGGCGGTATTTTGCTGATTTTCCTTGGAATGACTACTGCTTCCGTGTCAGAGACCCGTCTTTGTGTGCTGAGCGCATAACAGAGGTGATAGTGTCTGGCATGGAGGCGTACATTCCTCACTCTTTTTCTCGTCCTAAACCTTCTAAACCTTGGTTTAACACAGCTTGTTCTCGTGCTATACATGATAGAGAGGTGGCCCACAAAAGGTACTTAAGCCTTCCTTCACCAGAATCTCATGCACTTTATATTTCTGCCCGGAACCATGCCAAGTCTGTTCTCCAACTAGCCAAAAACTCCTTCATTAACAGAAAATGTCAAAACCTTTCAAGATCTAACTCCCCTCGTGATTTCTGGCATCTAGCCAAAAATATCTCCAATAACTTTGCTTCTTCTTCTTTCCCTCCTCTACTTCAACCAGATGGCACCACTGCTATCACATCTATTTCTAAAGCTGAACTCTTTGCTCAAACCTTTGCTAAAAACTCTACCTTGGATGATTCTGGGCTTGTTCCTCCCTCTCCTCCACCCTCTGACTACTTCATGCCTCGTATTAAAATTCTTCGTAATGATGTTTTCCATGCCCTCGCTGGCCTAAACCCTCAGAAGGCTTATGGACCTGATGGGGTCCCTCCTATTGTTCTCCGAAACTGTGCCTCCGTGCTTGCACCTTGCCTAGTCAAACTCTTTCAGCTCTGTCTGTCAACATCTACCTTTCCTTCTTGCTGGAAGTTTGCCTACATTCAACCTGTTCCTAAAAAGGGTGACCGCTCTAATCCCTCAAACTACCGTCCTATTGCTTTAATTTCCTGCTTATCTAAAGTTTTTGAATCTATCCTCAACAGGAAGATTCTTAAACATCTATCACTTCACAACCTTCTATCTGATCGCCAGTATGGGTTCCGTCAAGGACGCTCTACTGGTGATCTTCTGGCTTTCCTTACTGAGTCTTGGTCATCCTCTTTTAGAGACTTTGGTGAAACTTTTGCTGTTGCCTTGGACATATCAAAAGCCTTTGATAGAGTCTGGCACAAAGCTTTGATTTCCAAACTACCCTCCTACGGTTTCTATCCTTCCCTCTGTAACTTCATCTCAAGTTTCCTTTCTGACCGTTCTATTGCTGCTGTGGTAGACGGTCATTGTTCTTCTCCTAAATCTATTAACTGTGGTGTTCCTCAGGGTTCTGTCCTGTCACCCACTCTCTTCTTATTATTCATTAATGATCTTCTAAACCAAACTTCTTGTCCTATCCACTCCTATGCTGATGATACCACCCTGCACTTTTCCACGTCTTTTCATAGACGTCCAACCCTTCAGGAGGTAAACATATCACGCAGGGAAGCCACAGAACGCCTGACTTCTGATCTTTCTAAAATTTCTGATTGGGGCAGAGCAAACTTGGTATTGTTCAATGCCTCAAAAACTCAATTCCTCCATCTATCAACTCGACACAATCTTCCAGACAACTATCCCCTCTTCTTCAATGACACTCAACTGTCCCCCTCTTCTACACTGAACATCCTCGGTCTGTCCTTTACTTATAATCTGAACTGGAAACTTCACATCTCATCTCTAGCTAAAACGGCTTCTATGAAGTTAGGTGTTCTGAGACGTCTCCGCCAGTTTTTCTCACCCCCCCAGCTGCTAACTCTGTACAAGGGCCTTATCCGTCCATGTATGGAGTATGCTTCACATGTCTGGGGGGGTTCCACTCATACTGCTGTTCTAGACAGGGTGGAATCAAAAGCTTTTCGTCTCATCAACTCCTCTCCTCTAACTGACTGTCTTCAGCCTCTCTCTCACCGCCGCAATGTTGCATCTCTTGCTGTCTTCTACCGCTATTTTCATGCTAACTGCTCTTCTGATCTTGCTAACTGCATGCCTCCACTCCTTCCGCGGCCTCGCTGCACAAGACTTTCTTCTTTCTCTCACTCCTATTCTGTCCACCTCTCTAACGCAAGAGTTAACCAGTATTCTCAATCATTCATCCCTTTCTCTGGTAAACTCTGGAACTCCTTGCCTGCTTCTGTATTTCCACCTTCCTATGACTTGAATTCCTTCAAGAGGGAGGTTTCAAGACACTTATCCACCAATTTTTGACCACTGCTTTGACCCTTTTAGGGACTGGCATTTCAGTGGGCATTTTTTTTATTAGATTTTTGTTGCCCTTGGCCAGTATCCTTCCTACATAAAAAAAAATATATATATATATATATATATATATATATATATATATATATATATATATATATATATATATATATATATATATATATATATATATATATATATATATATATATATATATATATATATATATATATATATATATATATATCATCGTATTAGACACGAAAACGAGAAAAAGCAAGGAGAAAACCCTATATGGGAAAACAAAACATTATCGAAAACATGTGTTTTGAGTGTTTTTCAGTCTTACGTACAAAAACGCTGAAACAAATGCAAAACACCCTTTACAAAGAAAGAGAACAACATCACGAAAACTAGTATTTTCAGTATTTTTGTTTGATAGTTGCCAAAACGATGCATGCAAAAATCCCATTATTGTAAACGAAAGGATATTAATAAAAAAAAACGTGTAATATAACTGTTTTTTTTTTTTTTTTGGTACGAAAACGCTAAAAAAACAGAAAAAAAAATATTAACAAAAAGTGTATTATGATTGATTTACCACCATGCTTTTTTTTTTTTATGTAGGAGGGACACTGAGCAAGGGCAACAAAAATCCGATAAAAAAAAAAAATGGCCACTGAAATGCCAGTCCCATAAAAAGGATCCAAAGCAGTAGTCAAAAATTGAAGGATAAGTGTCTTGAAACCTCCCTCTTGAAGGAATTCAAGTCATAGGAAGGTGGAAATACAGAAGCAGGCAGGAAGTTCCAGAGTTTACCAAAGAAAGGGATGAATGATTGAGAATACTGGTTAACTCTTGCGTTAGAGAGGTGGACAGAATAGGGGTGAGAGAAAGAAGAAAGTCTTGTGCAGCGAGCCCGCGGGAGGAAGAGAGGCAAGCAGTTAGCAAGATCAGAAGAGCAGTTAGCATGAAAATAGCGGTAGAAGACAGCTAGAGATACAACATTGCGACGGTGAGAGAGAGGCTGAAGACAGTCAGTTAGAGGAGAGCAGTTGATGAGACGAAAAGCTTTTGATTCCACCCTGTCTAGAAGAGCAGTATGAGTGGAACCCCCCCCAGACATGTGCAGCATACTCCATACATGGACGGATAAGGCTCTTGTACAGAGTTAGCAGCTGGGGGGGGGCGGTGAGAAAAACTGGCGGAGACGTCTCAGAACACCTAACTTCATAGAAGCTGCTTTAGCTAGAGATGAGATATGAAGTTTCCAGTTCAGATTATAAGTAAAGGACAGACCGAGGATGTTCAGTGTAGAAGAGGGGGACAGTTGAGTGTCATTGAAGAAGAGGGGATAGTTGTCTGGAAGGTTGTGTCGAGTTGACAGATGGAGGCATTGAGTTTTTGAGGCATTGAACAATATCAGGTTTGCTCTGCCCCAATCAGATAATTTAGAAAGATCAGAAGTCAAGCGTTCTGTGGCTTCCCTGTGTGAAATGTTTACATCCTGAAGGGTTGGACGTCTATGAAAAGACGTGGAAAAGTGCAGGGTGGTATCATCAGCGTAGGAGTGGATAGGACAAGAAATTTGGTTTAGAAGATCATTGATGAATAACAAGAAGAGAGTGGGTGACAGCAGAGAACCCTGAGGAACACCACTGTTAATAGATTTAGGAGAAGAACAGTGACCGTCAACCGCAGCAGCAATAGAACGGTCAGAAAGGAAACTTGAGATGAAGTTACAGAGAGAAGGATAGAAGCTGTAGGAGGGTAGTTTGGAAATCAAAGCTTTGTGCCAGATTCTATCAAAAGCTTTTGATATGTCCAAGGCAACAGCAAAAGTTTCACCAAAATTTCTAAAAGAGGATGACCAAGACTCAGTAAGGAAAACCAGAAGATCACCAGTAGAGCGGCCTTGACAGAACCCATACTGGCGATCAGATAGAAGGTTGTGGAGTGATAGATGTTTAAGAATCTTCCCATTGAGGATAGATTAAAAAACTTTAGATAGGCAGGAAATTAAAGCAATAGGACGGTAGTTTGAGGGATTAGAACGGTCACCCTTTTTAGGAATAGCCTGAATGTAGGCAAACTTCCAGCAAGAAGGAAAGGTAGATGTTGACAGACAGAGCTGAAAGAGTTTGACTAGGCAAGGTGCAAGCACGGAGGCACAGTTTCGGAGAACAATAGGAGTGACCTCATTAGGTCCATAAGCCTTCCGAGGGTTTAGGCCAGCGAGGGCATGGAAAACATCATTGCGAAGAATTTTAATAGGTAGCATGAAGTAGTCAGACGGTGGAGGAGAAGGAGGAACAAGCCCAGAATCGGCCAAGAAAGAGTTTTTAGCAAAGGTTTGAGCGAAGAGTTCAGCTTTAGAAATAGATGTGATAGCAGTGGTGCCATCTGGTTGAAATGAAGGAGGGAAAGAAGAAGCAAAGTTATTGGAGATATTTTTGGCTAGATGGTAGAAGTCACGAGGGGAGTTAGATCTTGAAAGTTTCTGACACTTTCTCTTAATGAAGGAGGTTTTGGCTAGTTGGAGAACAGACTTGGCATGGTTCCGGGCAGAAATATAAAGTGCATGAGATTCTGGTGATGGAAGGCTTAATTACGTTTTGTGGGCCACCTCTCTATCATGTATAGCACGAGAACAAGCTGTGTTAAACCAAGGTTTGGAAGGTTTAGGTCGAGAAAAAGAGTGAGGAATGTACGCCTCCATGCCAGACATTATCACCTACGTTATGCGCTCAGCACACAACGACGGGTCTCTGACACGGAAGCAGTAGTCATTACAAGGAAAATCAGCATAATACCTCCTCAGGTCCCCCCACTAGCAGAGGCAAAACGCCAGAGGCACCTTCGCTTAGGTTGATCCTGAGGAGGGATTGGAACGATAGCACAAGATACACAGATGAGATTGTGATCGGAGGAGCCTAACGGAGAAGAAAGGGTGACAGCATAAGCAGAAGGATTAGAGGTCAGGAAAAGGTCAAGAATGTTGGTTGTATTTCTAAGACGGTCAGGAATACGAGTAGGGTGTTGCACCAATTGCTCTAGGTCGTGGAGGATAGCAAAGTTGAAGGCTAGTTCACCAGGATGGTCAGTGAAGGGAGAGGAAAGCCAGAGCTTATGGTGAACATTGAATTCTCCAAGAATGGAGATCTCTGCAAAAGGGAAGAGGGTCAGAATGTGCTCCACTTTGGAAGTTAAGTAGTCAAAGAATTTCTTATAGTCAGAGGAGTTAGGTGAGAGGTATACAGCACAGATAAATATAGTTTGAGAGTGACTCTGTAGTCGTAGCCAGATGGTGGAAAACTCGGAAGATTGAAGAGCGTGGGCACGAGAGCAGGTTAAGTCATTGCGCACATAAACGCAACATCCAGCTTTGGATCGAAAATGAGGTTAGAGAAAGTAGGAGGGAACAGAAAAGGGGCTACTGTCAGTTGCCTCAGACACCTGAGTTTCAGTGAGGAAGAGAAGATGAGGTTTAGAAGAGGAGAGGTGGTGTTCTACAGATTGAAAATTAGATCTTAGCCCGTGAATATTGTAGAAGTTAATGAAGAAAAAGTTGAGGGGGGTGTCAAGACACTTAGTGTCATCGACAGAAAGGCATTCCGACCTGGGGACATTTATGGTGCCCTCCGCAGATTGGGACTCTGAGGCTGGTGTAGGAGTCGCCATAATGATTTTAAAATTTTTGAGTGAAAGGTGTGTGTGTTATTAGGTGCTTGTAGTTTTGTCTGGAGGATGAGAGTTGTCTTTAGAGGGCAGGCTGTGACTGCCCCCTTGTGTTGTGAGACACAAAGGGAAACTTTCAGTGAGGTCACAGCTGGGTTTAATGATAAGTTCACAGTTCACAATGGGAGTAATTATCGTTTCGGCAGGTGTCTACTGCCTCCTCCTCCTATGCTAGTGGCCATAACGCTGAAATGCATATAAAACACTCTATAAATAGAATCAGAGCAACATAGATAAAAACGTAAAAAGACCGTTTTTGAAAACGCTTATTTTAGCGAAAACGCTGAAGTCTATGGAAAGCACCCTATATGGTAGAAGAAAACATCATTACAATAAACGTGTATTTCGAGTGTTTTCAGCTTCTTACGTACCAAAACGCTAAGTCATGGAAAACACGCTATCTTAGAAAAGAAAATAACTTTATCAAAATCGTGTCTTTTGAATGTTTTTGAGCTTCTTACGTAGCAAAACGCTGGAACACATGCAAAACATCCTCTATGAGTACACAAGGAAAATATTGTGAAAAACGTGTATTTTTAGTGTCTGCTTTTTAGGTACCAAAACGCTTAAAATGCATATAAATTACCTATTGTAACAAAAGAAACGATACTAAAAAAAAAAGAAAAAACGTGTATTTTTTTTTTCTCAGCTTTTTAGCTAACAAAACGCTAAAACACACGAACAGCACTCCATATGGAGAAACAGAACAACATGACCAAAAACGTGTAATAAGCTATTACCACAATGTTAGTGATCAAAACACTAAAATGCATAGAAAACACCATATAAATTAATAAGAATAACATTGCTAAAAGCGTGTAATATGAGAGATTTTCTTAGCTTCTTAGGTACCAAAATTATAAACTGTTTGCATAGCAAACATTTTATAAAAACTTTATAAAAAAAATCACTAGAAACGCGTATTTTATTTTTTTTTTTCAGCTTTTACTTACCAAAACGGTATAACGCATGGAAAACACGCTATATTGGAAAATAAAATTACATTAAAATTGTGTATCTACAGTGTTTTTGAGTTTCGTTTCCCATAATGGGTACTTTGCATGCATTTTACCGTTTTGGTACTTCACGAGCCCGAAGACACTCAAAATATACGTATTTCATAATGTTCTGTTTTTTTTTTTTCTTCTTAAAGGGTGTTTTGCATGTATTTTAACGATTTGGTACGCCAAGAAGCTGAAAACACTCAAAAGACACGTTTTCCATAATGTTGTTTTCTCATATAGGGTTTTTTTTTTTTACCTTTTCATGTCTTAAAACGCTCAAAAACACAATAAAATGACACGTTTCTTGTAATATCGTTTCGTTATCCCATACAGGGTGCTTTGCAGGTATTTTAGCGTTTTCGCACCTAAAACACTCAAACAACTTTTTATTAATGTTGTTCAGTTTCTCCAGAAAACGTGTTTCATATGCGTTTTAACATTTTTGTACGCAGGAAGCTAAAAAAAAAAATTGAAAACTCGATTATGGTAAAGTTTTTTTTTTCCCATGTAGCCTGTTATACATGGTTTTCTGGTTTTGGGATGTAAGAACCTGAAAAACGCTCAAAAAGACACATTTTTGGTAATATTGTGTTCTCTTCCCTAATGGGTGCTTTGCATGCACTTTAGCGTTTTCGTACTTAAGAAGCAAAAAAAAAAAAAAAAGCTCATATTACACGTTATTAGCATTCTTTTTCTGATTCTTCTTATACGGTGTTTTTAATGCATTTTCGAATTTTCTTCCCTATCATGGTGATTATCACTCATAATACATTTTTTTTTTTTGTAATGTCGTTGTCTTTCTCCATATAGAGTGCTATATGTATGTGTTTTTGCGTTTTGGTAGTTAATAAAACGAAAATCATTCATATGTAAGGAGGAGGCAGTAGACACCTGCCGAAACGATAATTACTCCCAGTGAGGTCTAAAGCACTGTTCAGGGGGTGCTGTGAACTTATCATTAAACACTATCTATTATCTGTGCTGTACACCTCTCACCTAACTCCTCTGACTATAAGAAATTCTTTGACCATTTAACTTCCAAAGTGGAGCACATTCTGTTCCTCTTCCCTTTTGTAGAGATCTCCATTCTTGGAGACTTCATTGTTCACTACCAGCTTTGGCTTTCCTCTCCCTTCACTGACCATCCTGGTGAACTAGCATTCAACTTTGCTATCCTCTACGACCTAGAGCAATTGGTGCAACACCCTACTCGTATTCTTGACCATCTTGGAGATACGCCCAACATTCTTGACTTTTTCCTGACCTCTAATCCTTCTGCTTATGCTGTCACCCTTTCTTCTCCGTTGGGCTCCTCCGATCACAATCTCATATCTGCATCTTGTCCTATTGCTCCAATCCCTCCTCAGGATCCCCCTAAGCGAAAGTGCCTCTGGCGTTTTGCCTCTGCTAGATGGGGGGACCTGAGGAGGTATTTTGCTGATTTTCCTTGGAATGACTACTGCTTCCGAGTCAGACACCCGTCTTTGTGAGTTGAGCGCATAACAAAGGTGATAGTGTCTGGCATTAAGGCGTACATTCCTCACTTTTTTTCTCGTCCTAAACCTTCTAAACCTTGGTTTAACACAGCTTGTTCTCGTGCTATACATGGTAGAGAGGTGGCCCACAAAAGGTACTTAGGCCTTCCATCACCAGAATCTCATGCCAAGTTTGTTCTCCAACTAGCCAAAACCTCCTTCATTAAAAGAAAGTGTCAAAACCTTTTAAAATCTAACTCCCCTCGTGACTTCTGGCATGTAGCCAAAAATATCTCCAATAACTTTGCTTCTTCTTTCCTTCCTTTATTTCAACCTGATGGCACCATTGCTATCACATCTATTTCTAAAGCTGAACTCTTCGCTCAAACCTTTGCTAAAAACTCTACCTTGGACGATTCTGGGCTTGTTCCTCCCTCTACTCCACCCTCTGACTACTTCATGCCGCCTATTAAAATTCTTTGCAATGATGTTTTCCATGCCCTCGCTGGCCTAAACCCTCGGAAGGATTATGGGCCTGATTGGGTCCCTCCTATTGTTCTCCGAAACTGTGCCTCCGTGCTTCCATCTTCCCTAGTCAAACTCTTTCAGCTCTGTCTGTCAACATTTACCTTTCCTTCTTGCTGGAAGTTTGCCTACATTCAACCTGTACCTAAAAAGGGTGACCGTTCTAATCCTTCAAACTACCGTCCTATTGTTATAATTTCCTGCCTATCTAAAGTTTATGAATTTTCCTTGGAATGACTACTGCTTCCGAGTCAGAGACCCGTCTTTTACCCTGCACTTTTACTTCAACAGGAAGATTCTTAAACATCTATCACTTCACAACCTTCTATCTGATGGCCAGTATGGGTTCCGTCAAGGCCGCTCTACTGGTGATCTTCTGGCTTTCCTTACTGAGTCTTGGTCATCCTCTTTTAGAGATTTTAGTGAAACTTTTGCTGTTGCCTTGGACATATCAAAAGCTTTTGATAGAGTCTGGCACAAAGCTTTGATTTCCAAACTATCCTCCTACGGCTTTTATCCTTCTCTCTGTAACTTTATCTCAAGTTTCCTTTCTGACTGTTCTATTGCTGCTGTGGTAGACGGTCACTGTTCTTCTCCTAAATCTATTAACAGTGGTGTTCCTCAGGGTTCTGTCCTGTCACCCACTCTCTTCTTATTATTCATTAATGATCTTCTAAACCAAACTTCTTGTCCTATCCACTCCTACGCTGATAGTACCACCCTGCACTTTTCCACGTCTTTTCATAGACGTCCAACCCTTCAGGAGGAACACATTTCACGCAGGGAAGCCACAGAACGCTTGACTTCTGATCTTTCTAAAATATCTGATTGGGGTAGAGCAAACTTGGTATTGTTCAATGCCTCAAAAACTCAATTCCTCCATCTATCAACTCGACACAACCTTCCAGACAACTATCCCCTCTTCTTCAATGACACACAACTGTCCCCCTCTTCTACACTGAACATCCTCGGTCTGTCCTTTACTTATAATCTGAAGTGGAAACTTCACATCTCATCTCTAGCTCAAACAGCTTCTATGAAGTTAGGCGTCTCCGCCAGTTTTTCTCACCCGCCCCCCCAGCTGCTAACTCTGTACAAGGGCCTTATCCGTCCATGTATGGAGTATGCTTTACATGTCTGGGGGGATTCCACTCATACTGCTCTTCTAGACAGGGTGGAATCAAAAGCTTTTCGTCACATCAACTCCTCTCCACTAACTGACAGTCTTCAACCTCTCTCTCACCGCCGCAATGTTGCATCTCTAGCTGTCTTCTACCGCTATTTTCATGTTCTTGCTATTTTCATACTCTTCTGATCTTGCTAACTGCATGCCTCCCCTCCTCCCGCGGCCTCGCTGCACAAGACTTTCTTCTTTCTCTCACCCCTCTTCTGTCCAACTCTCTAATGCAAGAGTTAACCAGTATTCTCAACCATTCATCCCTTTTTCTGGTAAACTCTGGAACTGCCTGCCTGCTTCTGTATTTCCACCTTCCTGTGACTTGAATTCCTTCAAGAGGAAGGTTTCAAGACACTTATTCATTAATTTTTGACTACTACTTTGACCCTTTTATGGAACTGGCATTTCAGTGGGCATTTTTTTTTATTGGATTTTTGTTGCCCTTGGCCAGTGTCCTTCCTACATAAAAAAAAAAAAATCACACTTTTCTGTGAACATTGTTACGTTTCAAATAATAGGTACTTTACATGCATTTTTACCATTTTTTGGTACCTAACAAGATCCAAGATATCACGTTTTTATAGTGTTGTTTTCACCGTAAAGGGTGTTTTCCATTTGTTTTAGCGTTTTGGTTCGTAAGAAGCTTAAAAACACTCTAAAGACACGGTTTTGATGAAGTTTTGTTTTCAAGTACAGCGTGTTTTCCAGGATTTTCAGCAATTTGGTACGTTAAAAGCTGAAAAGCACCCAGAGGACACGTTTTTGGTATTTTCTTTCTTTTCCTATACAGGGTGCTTTGTATGCACTTTAGCGTTTTGGTACCTGAGAAGCCCAAAAACAATCATGTTAGACGATTTTAGGATTTTTTTTTTTTTTTTTTATATTCTTATAGGGTGTTTTTTTTATGCATTTTGGAATTTTATTCCCTAACATGATGGTTATCTCTCATAATACACGTATTTATTTATTTATTTATTTTATTTATTTATTTTTTATTTATTTATTTATTTTGTTTATTTTATTTTTTTTATTTATTGGTAATACAAATAGAGTGCTATTTATGTGTTTTTGCGTTTTGATACCTGAGAAACGAAAAACGCAGATAATATATGTTTCTGTTAATACCGTTTCGTTTCCCATAATGGGAATTATACAGGCATTTTTAGCGTTTTGGTATCTAACAAGCTAAAAAAAAAAAAAAAAAATCAAGAGAATGTTGTTTTCTTTTCTCTTATAAAATATTTTCCATGCTTTTTATTGTTTTGGTGCCTAACACGGTCATAAAAAAAAAAAAAAAATTGGTCCCGTTTCTGGAAATATCGTCTCGTTACCCGATGCCTGGTGCTTTTCATGCATTTTGGCGTTTTGGTAAGAAACTCAAAAACACTTAAAACACGCGTTTTTGGTAATTTTCTTCTGTTTCTCTAGAAATGGTGTTTTGTCTGCATTTGATAATTTTTTGCACGGGAAAAACTCAAAAAGTTATTTTGTTTTTCAATATAGCTTGATTTCCATGCTTTGTAGCGTTTTGGTACGTAAGAAGGTGAAAACAATCAAAATATACGTTTTTGGTAATATTGTTTTCTTTTCCCATGAAGGGTGCTTTGCATGCACTTTAGCGTTTTAACATCTAAGAAACTCAAAAACTCTTATATTACACGTTTTTAGCAATATTGTTCAGATTGTGTTTAAACGGTGCTTTGTATGCATTTTGGCGTTTTGGTCCCAAAAATGATGGTAATCCCTCATCATACACGTTTCTAGTAATGTTTGTTCTGTGTAGCCATATAAAGTGATATTCATGTGTTTTAGGGTTTTTTTTTATTTCGTTTCGTTTCCCATAATGGGTACTTTGCACGCATTTTTTTTTAGCGTTTTGCTACCTTACAGGTTTAAGACACTCAAAATACACTTTTTTTTTATAAAGATGTTATGTTTCTCTTTAAAGGGTGTTTTGAATGTGTTTTTGCGTTTAGGTACGTAAAAAATGTCCAAAAAACACTCAAAAGACACTGTTTCGAAAATGTAGTTTTGTTTTCCCATTTTTTCGTGTTTTCCATTTCTTTTTTTTTTTTTTTTTTTTGCGTTTTCGTGCCTGATTCGCTCATAAACACCGAAATGAAACGTTTTTGGTAATATCACCTCGTTATCCCACATAGGGTTATTTGCATGCATTTTAGAGTTTTGAAGTTCCGTTTCTTCTTATAAGGTGCTTTGTGTGTATTTTGGCGTTTTAGCCCTAACATGATGGTAATCGCTCATAATACACCTTGTTCACAATGTTGTTTTGTTTCTCCATATAGACTCCTATTTATGTGTTTTTTGGTAGCTAAGAAGCTTAACAACACGCATACAAAATACACTTTCCGGAGAAACAGAATATTACCAAAAACGTGTTTTGAGTTTTTTTTTTTTTTTTTTTTGAGCTCGTTAGCTGTCAAAACGAAAAAAAAAAAATTGCATTCAAATCAATGTTGCTTTCTTTTCTCAAATAGGGTGCTTTGCATGCACCGCAGCGTTTTTTGATACCTAACAAGCTGAAAACACTCATATTACACGTTTTTAGCAATGTTGTTCTGATTCTTCTTATAGGGTGCTTTGTACGCATTTTTGGCGTTTTATATACATCTCATATAATTTTCTTCAGCATTTTTTTCTCTTCTTTTGAAATATGCAACATTTTCATAAAAAAAATGATAATTTTCCTTATAAATTGTGGTGTCCCGTTATGAAAATCAACGGTTTCTCGAGTCGCGAGAGATGTATCATGAGCTTTCCCCCCCCCCTTTTTTTTCCTTTTTTTTTTTTTTTTTTTTTTTTGCATAAACCCGTTTTCTTTAGTATCATAGGAATATCTACGGCACTCTTTCTGCGTACATTTATTGCGTGCAAAGATATTTCTTGGATTTATATCCGAAAATATTTTTTTTTTAATCCAACAAGTAATCAATGTATCTCCATCAGATATATTTTTCAACATGATTTTATCTTTCTTAAACAGTGGAACACTGGTTTTTACTTAGAAATATGGAGAAATTTAATACAACTCTTTTATCCACAACGCAAGAACTATTTTATATCATGAATCGTTTTAGGCCTATGTACAGAGATATTCTTATTACACGTTTTTAGCAATGTTCTTCTGTTTCATAGGGTGGTTTGTTCTCATTTTGGCGTTTAAATTCCTAACATGGTGGTAATCACTCATAATACATGTTTTTGGTAATGTTATTGTTTATCCTTATTGAATGCTATTCATATGTTTTAGCGTTCTAGTAGCTAAGAAACTGAAAATAAAAATATAATACACGTTTCTGTTGATATCGTTTCGTTTCCTATAATGCATGCATGCATTTTTTGTTTTTTTTCTTTTTACCTAACATTTAAAGACACTCGAAATACACCATTTTCATAATTTTGTTCTGTTTCTTCTTAAAAAGTGTTTTGCATAAGTTTTAGCGTTTTAGTACTTAAAAAGTTCAATTTTACTCAAAAGACGCGTTTTCGATAAAGTTGTTTGTTTTCAAGTATAGTGTGTTTTCATGTCTCTTACCGTTTTGCTGCCTATTATGCTCATAAAAATCCAAATGACACCTTTCTATTAATGTCGTCTTGTTACACCATATAGAGTGATTTGAACGCAATTTTTTTTTTTTTCGTTTTGGTACCTAACGAGCTCAAGAAACACCCAAAACACATGTTTTTGGTAATGTTCTGTTTCTCCAGAAAGTGTATTTTATATGCGTTTTAGCGTCTTTGTACGTAAGAAGCTCAAAAACACTCAAAGGATACGATTTTCACGAAGATGTTTTATTTTCCATTAATATATGGTGTTTTTTCATGCTTTTTAGAGTTTGGTACATAACAACCTGAAAAGCACTCAAAAAAGCTCATTTTGGTAAAGTTATTTTATTTTCCAATATAGGATGTTTTGCATGCAATTTAGCGTTTTGGTATCTAGCAAGGTCAAACACTCATATCACACGTTTTTTTTTTTTTTTTTTTTAGCAATTTAGTATGTTAGTATTTTAGTTAGTATTTTTAGTTAGTATTTAGTATGTTAGTAGTTTTAGTAATTTAGTATGGTAGCAATTTAGTATGTTAGTATGGTTCCCTTTCATCATATATGTTGCTTTGCATGCATTTTAGCGTTTAGTTCCTAACATGGTGGTAATCACTCATAAAACACGTTGTTTTTTTTTCGGTTATATCGTTGTTTCTCCATATAGAGTACTACTATTCATGTATTTTATCGTTTTGGTACCTAAAAAGATATAAAAAAAATCTTATAATACCTGTTTCTGTTAGTATGGTTTCGTATCCCATTTTGGGAACTTCGTATGTATTTTTAGAGTTTTGGTACCTAACAATCTCAGACACTCAAAGAATGTTTTTTTTTTTTTTTATAATGCTGTTCTTTTTCTCAATGAAGGGTGTTTTCCATGTGTTTTAGCATTTTGGTATGTAAGAAGCTCAAAAACACTTGAAGACACGTTTTTCATTATGTTCTCATATAGGGTGTTTCCCATGGTTTTTTTTTTAGCGTTTTGGTGCTTAATAAGGTCATAAACACCGAAACGACAAGTTTTTAGTAATGTCATCGCGTTACTCCATATAGGGTGCTTTGCATGCATTTTGGCGTTTTCATACCTACCAATCCCCAAAACACTCGAAATACTCGCTTTTGGTAAAGTTCTGTTTCTCCAGAAAGGGTGTCTTGCATGCGTTTTAGCGTTTTTCAAAAATGCTCAAAAGACTTTTTTTTTTTTTTAGTTTATTTGTTTTGCAAAATATCGTGTTTTCCATGTTTTTTTTTTTTTTTTTTTTTTTTGCGTTTTGATATGTAATAAGATGAAAAGCACTGAAAAGACACGCTTTTTTGTAGTGTTGTTTTCTTTTCCCATGTAGGGTGCTTTTCATGCACTTTAACATTATCGTACCTAACAAGCCCAAAAACACTCATATCACAGTTTTTTTTTTTTTTTTTAATTGTTCTGATTTTTTTTTTTTTTTTTTTTTCTTATATAGGGTGTTATGTATGCTTTTTGGCGTTTTGGTTTTGTAATGTTATTCTGTTAAACCATATAAAGTGCTATTCATGTGTTTTAGTGTTTTGATAGGTAAGCTGAAATCTCTTATAACATACATTTAATATCGTTTCGTTTACCATAATGGGTACTTTGCTTGTATTTTTAGTTTTGGTACCTAACAATCTCAAAGACAGAAAATACACGTTCTTTATAATGTTGTTCTGTTTTTCCATATATACTGTTTTCCATGTGTTTTATCGTTTTGGTACGTAGGAAGCTCAATAACACTCAAAAGACACGTATTCGATAATGTTTATTTATCTATTTTTTTCGATACAGGGTATTTTACATGCCTTTTAGCGTTTTCCTGCCTATTTTGCTCATAAACACTCAAATGAAACGTTTTTGGTTATTTCATCTCGTTACTCCATATAAGGTGCATTTTATCGTTTTGTTAATTAAGAAGCTCAAAAACACTCAAAACACTTGTTTTTGATAATGTTGTTATGTTTCTCCACATAGTGTGTTTTGTGTGCGTTTTAGCGTTTTTGTATGTAAGAAGCTCAAAAACACTCAAAACACACGATTTTGATAAAGTTTTGTTTTCCAGTATAGTGTGATTTCCATGCTTTTAAGCGTTTTCGTATGTAAGAAGCTGAAAAACACATGAAATGTAAGTTTTTTTTTTGGGGGGTAATGTTATTTCCTTTTCCCATAAATAATGTTCTGTTTATCTATATCAGTTGGTATTTATTTATTTTAGTGTTTTGGTAACTATAACAAGCTCCCAGACACTCAAAATTCAGGTTTTTCATAATATTGTTCTGTTTCTCTGTAAAGGGTGTTTTGCATGTGTTTGACGTTTTGGTATGAAAGATCAAAAACACTCAAAAGACACGTTTTCGATAATGTTTTGTTATCCCATATGAGGTTTTTCATAGTGTTTATTCGTTTGGTGGCTAATACGCTCATAAAAACCCATAGAACACTTTTCTGGTAATGTCATGTCTATACCCAATAAAGGATCCTTTGCATGCATTTTATCGTTTTGCTAATTAACAAGCTGAAAACATTCTAAACACACATGTTTGTTAATATTATTCTGTTTCTTCACTAAGGGTGTTTCTATGGGTTTTAGCGTTTTTTATAGAAAAGAAGTAAAAAAAGAAAATTATGTTTTAATTTCCAATATACTGAGTTTGTCATGCTTTTAAGCGTTTTGGTACGTAAGAAGGTGAAAAACACTCAAAAGGCACATGTTTTGCATACACTTAAAAGTTTTAGCGTCTTACATGCCCAAAAACAGTCATATTAGACGTTTTTTTTAGCATTTTGTTCTGATTTTTTTTATAGGGTGCCGTGTCTGCATTTTGGGGCGTTGGTCACTAACATGGTTTTAATAACTCATAATACACGTTTTTGGTAATGTTCTGTTTTTCCATATAGAATGCTATTCATGTGTTTAGCGGTTTGGTAACTAAGAAACCTTCCCAAAAAAAGATAAAATAAAATAAAACAACACTGATAATATATGTTTCTGTTGATATCGTTTCGTTTCCCATAATAGATACTTTGCAGACATTTTTAACGTTTTGGTACCTTATAAGATCAAAAACACTCAAAAGACGCGTTTTCGATAATATTTATTTGATTTCCCATACAGGGTGTTTTCCACGCATTTTAACATTTTGGTGTTAAATCCAACATCCATATCATATGTTTCTGGTAATATCGTCTCATTACCCAATGTAGGGTGCTTTCCATGGATTTTAGCGTTTTCATACATAACATGCTCAAAAACTTTCAAAGGACACGTTTTTGGTAATGTTGTTCTGTTTCTCTAGAAAGGGTGTTTTGAATGCGTTTTAACGTTTTTTGTACGAAAGAAGCTAAAAAAACACTTAAAAGATACGATTTTTATAAATATATTCTGTTTTCTAATATAATGTAGTTTCTATGCTTTTTAGCGTTTTGATACGTAAGAAGCTCAAAAACACTAAAAAATACACGTTATTGGTAATGTTTTCTTTTTTCATATATGGTGATTTGCATCCACTTTAGCGTTTTGGTACCTACGAAGCTCAAAAACCCTCATACCACAAATTTTTTTGCGATGTTGTTCTGATTCTTCTTATATAGTGCTTTGTGTGCATTTTGGCGTTTTCTACCTCACTTGGTAGTAATCACTAATAATACATTTTTTGGGGTAATGTTATTTTGTTTATCCATATATAGTGACATTCATATGTTTTAGCGTTTTGGTAGCAAAGAAGCTGAAAAAAAATCCATAATTCACGTTTCTGTTAATATCGTTTCATTTCTCATAATGGGTAGTTTGCATGTATTTTTAGCGTTTTGGTACCTAACAATCTCAAAGACACTCAAAATACACGTTTTTCTTTTATAATATTGTTCCGTTTTTCCTGTTTTGCATGTGTTTTAGCATTCTGGAAAGTAAAGAACCTCAAAAATACTAAAAAACACGTTTTCCCTAATGATAATTTGTGTTCTCAGATAGAGTGTTTACCCTGGTTTTTAGAGGTTTGGTGATTAATACGCTTATAAAGAGAGAGAAAAAAAAAGACACGTGTGTGGTAATGTTGTTTCGTTACCCCATGTCAGGTGCCTTGTATGCTTTTTGTTGTTTTGGTACCTATTAAGCTCAAAAGCATTAAAGACACATGTTTTTGTTAATGTTGTTTTTGTTTCTCAAGAAAGGATATTTTGTATGCGCTTAAGCATTTTCTGTACGTAAGTTCATTTTGTTTTCCAATATAGCGTGTTTCCATGTTTTTTTTTTTTCAGCGTTTTGGTAGGCAAGAAGCTGAAAAGATCTCAAAAGACACGTTTTTGTTTATGTTGTTTTATTTTTTTCCATATAGGGTTCTTTGCATGTTCTTTAGTGTTTTGCTACCTAACAAGCCCAAAAACATTTAAATTACACGTTTTTAGCATTGTTTTTCTGATTCTTATCAAAGAGTGCTTTGTATGTATTTTGCCGTTTTGGTACCTAATATGGTGGTAATCACTCATAATACACATTTTTGGTAATGTCGTTCTGTTTCTCCATATAGAGTGCTATTCATGTGTTTTAGCCATCCGGTACCTAAAAAAGTGAAAAGCATTCATAAGGTTCATTCATAATTCTTTTAATATTGTTTCGTTTCCTATAATGTGTATTTTGCATGCATTTTAAGGGTTTCGGTACCTAACAAGTTCAAGGGCAATCAAAATACACGTTTATCATAATGTTGTTCTGTTTTTCCGAAAAGGGTGTTTTGCATGTTTTAGCTTTTTTGTACGAAGATTGATCAAAAACTCTCAAAAGACACGTTTTCGATAATGTATTATTTTCCTATATAGGGTGTTTTCCATGGTTTTTAGCGTTTTCGAGCCTAATACGCTAATAAACACCCGAATGACACATATCTGATACTGTCATCTCGATAACCTATATAGGATTGTTTTCATATATTTTTGGCGTTCTGTTACCTAACGAGCTCAAAAAACACGTTGTTCATTGTTCTTCTGTCTCTTTAGAAAGGGTGTTTTGCATGCGTTTTAGCATTTTTTGTATGTAAAAAGAGGAAAAAAAAACACTATAAAGACTCGATTATAAAGTTCTTTTGTTTTCCAATATAGCGTTTTTCCATGTTTTTTTTTTTTCATTCTTTTATTTACCGTTTTGATATGTAAGAATCCGAAAAACACTTAAAACTGATTCTTTTTATAGGGTGCTTTCTATGCATCTTGTTTTTCTGGTTCTAAACATGGTAGTAATCACTTATAATGCACGTTTTTCGTAATGTTGAACTATTTGTCCATACAGACTGTTATTCATGTGTTTTAGCGCTTTGATTCCTAAGATGCTGAAAAACACTCATAATACACGTTCAATATCGTTTATTTTTCATTTTCGTTACTTTGCATCCATTTTTAGCGTTTTGGTGCTTTAGCTCAAAAGCAATCAAAAGACACGTTTTCTTTAATTCCCATGTTGTCAATTTTTAGCGTTTTGGTGCATAATACGCTCATAATCACCCAAAGAACACGTTTCTCTTCATGTTGTCTCGTAACCCCACATAATGTGCATTGCATGCATTTTGGCGTTTTGGAACTTAACAAGTTGTGCAAAACACTGTTTATGTAATGTTCTTGTTTCTTCTGAAAGAGTATTTGGTATGCGTTTTAGCATTTTTGTACGTAAGAAACTCAAAAGCACCCAAAGACATGTTTTGATAATTTTTAATTTATTTTATTAATTTTTTTTTTTTTTTTTCAATATACCGTGTTTTCCATGCTTTTTTAGCATTTCGGAACCTAAATAAAAATCTAAAAAAGAAAAAAAATACACTTTAAATACACGTTTTTGGCAATATATCTTTTCCCATTCAGGGTTCTTTGCATGTACTTTTAGAGTTTTGGTACATAGTAAGCACAAAAAAAAAAAAAAAAAACACCCATATTTCACGTTCTAAGCAATGTTCTTGTGTTTCTTCATATAGTGTGATTTCTATGCCTTTTGCGGTTTTCATACATAAGAAGTGATAATATCTCTTAATACACATTTTTCGTGATGTTGTTCTGTTACTTCATATTTCATATACAGTGCTATTAAGGTTCTCAGCTTTTTACTAACTGAGAAGCTGAAAAAAAAAAAAAAGTTATAATACACGTTTCTGTTTACATCTTTCCTTTTCACCATATCGGGTATATTGCATGCATTTTTAGCGTTTTTTTTTTTTTACCTAACAAGATCAAACACATTCAAAATAGACGTTTTTTTTTTTTTTTACGTGATTATTTTTCTGGATAAAGAGCGTTTTTGCATGTGTTTTAGCGTTTTGGTTCGTAAGAAGATAAAAAAACGCTCAAATGAGACGTTTTCGATATTTCCTATATCCATGCTTTTTAGCGTATTGGTGATTATCAACACCTAAATGGCAGATTTCTGGTAATGTCGTCTCGTTACCCAATATCGGGTGCTTTGCATGGATTTCGACGTTTTGGTACCTAACACTCAAAACACAATTTTTGGTAATGTTCTTTTTTTCTCCAGAAATGGTGTTTTGTAAGCGTTTTAGAGTTATTTTTGCGTAAGAAGTTTAAAAACACTGAAGGAGGGTTGAAGGAGGTCGACCCGAAGTTTTATTTTTTCTTTCGTATTTTTCTTAATTATTTTCGCGCTTCTTTTGGTATGTGTAACATTTTGATTAAAAATTCATTCCCTTATGCAATTACCTGTCCCATCTTGGGAGTCTATGGTTTCCCATGTCGCGGAACATGTATGATTTTTTTTTTCATTCCTTTTTTCCATACAATAATAATAATAATAATAATAATAATAATAATAATAATAATAATAATAATAATAATAATAATGTAACTTCACCACCCTGTGGGCAGTCACACTTACACTTTTAGGGTCCGGTGCTTCCTGCATACGTGACGGTGAACTTACCCCGCGGCGCTCCGTGTTCTCCCCTGGCTCCCCTCAGAAGGCGAGTAGTAAAACACACTTGTGGCTTCTGGCCCTCTATTCTCCGTTGCTCACACTACACAGTAGTCCTATGCTGTAGCTCGGCACCCCGGGCCTCTTGTCGACCCTCGGAAGGCTTCTTGACGCCTCGCTCCAGCTCACAAAGGCACATACAAGTACAGGAGGCAGTGTCGGCGACGCGCGGGCTTTCTTCCCTCCCCAGTGTTCTCCCGCCACTCTGTCTCCCAAACTGTTCCGCCACCAATCCCAGGGCTGCTACACGTCACATGATACTCCCGAGCCCCAGGGTAGGCGGCCGGCGAGGTGACGTAGTGTGACGTCATCCTCCACTTCAGCTGGGACTCAGTCTGGGTATCTTCATGATCTTGCCCTCTCGTGACACTACCCCCTCCTGTAAAGAGAATGAGCGCCCTCGCTCCCCAACTCTCTCTATTCCCTTTAGGTTACAGATACACCCCCAAAAACAAGAAAATAATACTTCAACTTTAGGTATATCAAAAATCAACAAAGAACATAATCCTCACTCCATTTGGGTGGATGCCGCTCCCGTCTGGGTCTCCCTACTACAGGTCCAGCGTCGACATCCGCCAGTGCCCCCTCCAAGGGACACAACTCATCCGCTCCACCTTCCTCCATCACCAGCGGCTCAGGCTCTCTCAGGTCCAGGTCTCCGTCATCCTCCATCACCAGGGGCTCGTCGTCCCCAAGGCCCTCGTCCTTGTCCTCCTCTTCGTCACTGGTCAGGAGAGCAGCTCGCTCTCCCCAGGAGAAGTTTCCAGGGCCATGGTAACCCCAGAGCCTGTCAGCGTGCACCACCAGTGCCCGCTTCCTTGGCCCTTGGCGTATCCTGAAGGTGACGTCCGAGATGACCTTCTCCACCACGTATGGCCCCTCCCAGGGGCTCTGGAGCTTAGGGGACAATCCTTTCTTACGCCGAGGGTTGTGCAGCCACACCTGATCCCCCTCACTAAAGGGTGGTGCCGTTGCCCGGCGGTCGTACCGGTCCTTCATCGCCTCACCGGACACCTTCAGGTTACCCCTCACCTGATGGTGCACCTCCCGGAGACGGTCCTGTAGGGCTGTAGCGTACTGGGTGATGGTAGTGGGCAGGTCTTCGTCCGGCGGCCTGCCAGTCACGAGGTCCACTGGTAGCCGGAGCTCCCGCCCACACATCAGCCGGGCTGGCGTGTAACCGGTCACCTCATGCACGGCGGACCGGTAGGCCAAGAGAAGCAGGGGGATTTTTAAGTCCCAGTCCTCCTGCCCTTCCTGGCAATATTTGGCCAACTCCTGCCCCAACGTGCGGTTGTAGCGTTCCACCATGCCATCCGACTGCGGCCGCAGGGGTGTAGTACGAGTTTTCTTGACGCCCAGCAACTGGCAGCACTCCCGGAATACTGCTGACTCAAACTCCCTGCCCTGGTCAGAGTGCAGCTCGTGCGGCACGCCAAACCGGGCGAAGAACTCGTCCACTAACACACCTGCCACGGTGGCAGCCTCATGGTTTGGCAGCGGATACGCTTCCGGCCATTTAGTGAAGTAGTCCATGGTCACACACACAAAGCGGTTACCTCTCAGTGTCTGAGGGAACGGACCCAGGATGTCCACTGCCACCCTCTCCATAGGTGCCCCAACCTGATACACCTGTAAGGGAGCAACTGTCTTTCTCCCGGGGCCCATCTTTCCACAGCACACGTCACACACTTTGCACCATTCACTAACGTCCTTCCGCATGCCTACCCAATAAACCCGCTGCTTTAACCGCCCTAGCGTTTTCCTCACACCGAAGTGACCACTTGCATTTCCACCGTGAGCCTCGCGCACTAAGGCCTCCCTCATATTCACAGGGACAATTGTTTGCCAGAAGGCCACACCACCGTCACATGACTCCCACCGCCGTTGCAGCACACCGTCACTCACTCGCAACACTGCCCATTGCTGCCACAACGCCTTGGCGGCAGGGCTTAGCGGGGCCACGCTTTCCCATGGCGGTTTTTCTTCGCCTTCTTCCCGCAGTGTCACTATGGGCCCGATATCAGCGTCCTGTCGCTGGGCCTGTTTGAGGTCCTCTCCCCACTCAGTGTCACTGACAAGACCGGCAGCCTTCACGCACACAGGCTCAGTCTCATGGCGTCTACAATGCCTGCAGTCACTGTCGCAAGGACGGCGACTCAAACTGTCAGCATTGCTATGCATTTTTCCTGGCCGGTATTCGATGTTGTAGTCATGCTGCTCCAGCTTGCCAATCCACCTGGCCAGCTGCCCCTCCGGGTTTCTGAGGGTTTTCAGCCACCTCAGAGCATCATGGTCTGTCCTGATCTTGAATCTGGCCCCGTACAAGTAAGGATGGAAGTGATCAATGGCCAGGATCACTGCCAACAACTCCTTACGAGTGACGCAATAGTTCCTTTCAGGGGCTGAGAACTTCCTGCTGAAGTAGGAGACGACCCACTCTTGTCCGTCTTTCTCCTGGGACAAGACGGCTCCTACTCCCTCAGCACTCGCATCACAATCCAACACATATGGTTTCATTGGATCCGGGTACGGTAACACAGGGGCGTTAGCGATAGCCTCTTTCAGAGTTTCAAAGGCCCGTTGACAGTCCTCGCTCCAGTGAAAGCATGCCCCTTTACGAGTCAAGTGATGGAGTGGCACCGCAATTTGCGCAAAACCCTTCACAAACCTCCGGTAGTACGTACACAACCCAAGGAACCCGCGCACTTCCGTCACACTGCGCGGCACTGGCCACTCCTTAACTGACTCTACCTTACCAGGGTCTGTTTTCACTCCCTCACTACTCACTATGTGACCCAGAAACGGCACTTCCCTCTGGAACAGGCTACACTTCTTTGGACTGAGTTTCACATTTGCCCCCCTGAACCTGTCCAACACTGTCTTAAGCCTCTCCAGAGCCCCCTTGAACGAATTCCCGTACACTAGCACATCGTCCAAGTACACCAGGGCGCTTTTCCACAGCAACCCATCCAACACACGCTCCATTAGACGCTCAAAGGTGGCCGGGGCATTCACCAGACCAAAACTCATCACTTTAAACTGATACAGTCCCTGCCCATACGAGAAGGCCGTTTTCTCTCTGTCCTCCTCCGCAACCTCAACTTGATGGTAACCTGATTTCAAGTCTAAGGTGGAGAACCACTGGGCCCCCGTGAGCGCGTCAAGCGTGTCATCCACCCTCGGTAGAGGGTAAGAGTCCTTTGTCGTCACCGCGTTAAGGCCCCGATAGTCCACACAACACCTGGTAGACCCATCCTTCTTCTTAACGAGGACAACAGCAGCACTCCAGGGACTAGCCGACTTTTCGATTATCCCTTGCGCGCGCAACTCCTCCACGGCTTTTTCCACTTCCAGCCGACGAGCAGGCGCAATCCGGCGGGGCGGCAACTTAACCGGCCGACTATCCCCTGTGTGAATGCGGTGTTTAACCAGACTGGTCCGGCCCAGGTCATTATCTCCCTGCGAGAAGACATCTGCATACAGAGTCAGCACTTCCTTCACCTCGTCCACCTGTTCCCCAGACAGGCATGCCGAACTCATCTGCAATAGATCCTGCAGATGAGGTGGAACCCCAGTGCTACTCCCCTGCATGTCCTCACAATGACCTTCCGGGTCCATAGTCGTCTGTACACCTTCACACTCTTCCGACCCTTGACTTTCCTCCTTCTGTTCCTTACTGAGACGGCAGCGGTGACTAGCTTCGGGTAGGGACGCAGTATGGGCTCGGTGAGTTTCAATTGAAGCTTCACACTCCTCTGCGTCAACACCGCCCTCCTGTAGCGGCACCACACTACCTCTGACCGACATAGTCATTTCCCCGAAGTCCAGCACCGCCCTGCTCTGCTTCAGGTAGTCTAGGCCGAGCAAGTTCTCCCCGACGTCCGCTACAAAGACGGGAAGATGCTCCTCCGTGCTGCCAACCGCAATCCTGGCATGCACTGGTCCCCTCAGCTGTGTGCAGTGCCCTGTAATACCACACAGTTGTTGCTGGGCCACCGGGGGCTGTCCAGTTGCCACCACCCCGTCCTGCACGAAGGTACGTTCCGCGCCCGAGTCCACAGTGAGGCAGCAAGATTTGCCATCCACTTGCCCGCCCACCTGCACTGTCCGGGCACCCTCGGCGCGGCAACTTAGGCGGACTGGGGTCTCTGGCTCTCTGGCTGGCGCTCGACCCCTTCCACCAGCCTCTTTCCGTTTCCCCCAGCCTCCTTGCTATCCCTGGGAGAGACGAGGGCACACTCTGCCGTCTTGTGCCCCTGACCGCAGTTCCAATAACAGGGTTTGTACTGGTACTGCCCTGCTCTGCCGTTGACAGCCTTTCCGCTACTCGATCCCTGCGGGCAGTACCTCTTGGTGTGCCCCTGCTGCCCGCAAGAGTAGCACTTACCCCTGAACTCACCTAGGGGCGGTGAAGGGCTAGAGTAGGCCTTCTGCACGGCCCCTTTCTTTGCCTTCACTCTCTGCGGGACATAATTCCCGCTGGGTCGCTCCCGCGTCGTCCGGAGAAATGACTCCATCTCCAGGCCCCTCGCCAGGGCCTCCTGAAGGTCCTTGGGGTGTGCCTGCTGGACGTATATCCTCAGTTGTTGGTTATCGATGGCATCAACGAACTGATCCCGCAGGAGAATGGTGATCATCTCCTCACTGGCCTCCGGGTACGCACGCCGCACCAGCACCTCCAAATCCTGCGCCAGGCGTGTCAGGGTCTCCCCCGGGCCTCGTAACCTGGCCCGGAACCTTGTCCTGAACACCTCGGTTTGGTGCTGGTACCCGTACCTCCTCTCCAGTGTCGCCGTCACTTTACTATACGAGCACCGCTGGGCAGCTGGCAGCTGGTTCAGGACTTCTAATGCCGGTCCTTTGAGTGCCCACACCAGCTGCATGGCCATCTCAGGGCGACTCCACTGGCGGGCGCTGGCCAAGAGCTCGAACTGTGTCTTATACGCTTCCCAAGACACTGTTCCATCGAACTCCTGTGGCCGGCGCCTCGTCCCGTCCTTCAGCCTCCGTGACGTGGAGCTGGCAGCAGAGGGGTACGACTTTACTGAGGCTAGCGGGGATGGTGGAGGTGATAAGACGTTTACAGGAGAGCGTAGGGGAGACGGTATCACCTTGGCCAATGGAGAAAGGCTGTTTAGGCTTCCGTGACAACTATTATCCTCCTCCCCTTCGTCACTCCCCCCCTCAGTCTCACTAGCACGCCCACTTGACCGGAACAGCGTGCCTTTATGCTGAGAGAGTACAGGAGGCGCCTGTGCCGCCACAACCTCATCCACATATCTCCTCAGTTCACTGGCCGCTTTTTCCACCTCTCCCTTCACCTGATCCTTGGTGAACACTTCACTTAACACCTCGTCTTTAACCCGTGAACACTCCTCCTTCACGAGCCCCATAACCTCCTTAAATACACGGTCTACACTGCTCGTCACCGCTTGCAACTCAGCATGCTGTACCTCTCCCTGCGCCTTCAGGGCACTCATAACATCCGCTAGTGTGATTTCTTTCGCCGCCATGCTGACTTAATTACTGTAAGGCACCGTAACTTAACACAACACGCAGCTTACCATGGCAAAACACACTGCACCGTCCGCCCGCCCGCTGCGATCCACAAGTACTCGTACGTTACCCGTACCACCGCTGCTCGCCTCCCCTGTGCAATACACACGCACACTCGGTAACACACCGCGACGCACACAGTTAGCACTTAACTCTTCCCACTCCTGACACCACTGTAACTTCACCACCCTGTGGGCAGTCACACTTACACTTTTAGGGTCCGGTGCTTCCTGCATACGTGACGGTGAACTTACCCCGCGGCGCTCCGTGTTCTCCCCTGGCTCCCCTCAGAAGGCGAGTAGTAAAACACACTTGTGGCTTCTGGCCCTCTATTCTCCGTTGCTCACACTACACAGTAGTCCTATGCTGTAGCTCGGCACCCCGGGCCTCTTGTCGACCCTCGGAAGGCTTCTTGACGCCTCGCTCCAGCTCACAAAGGCACATACAAGTACAGGAGGCAGTGTCGGCGACGCGCGGGCTTTCTTCCCTCCCCAGTGTTCTCCCGCCACTCTGTCTCCCAAACTGTTCCGCCACCAATCCCAGGGCTGCTACACGTCACGTGATACTCCCGAGCCCCAGGGTAGGCGGCCGGCGAGGTGACGTAGTGTGACGTCATCCTCCACTTCAGCTGGGACTCAGTCTGGGTATCTTCATGATCTTGCCCTCTCGTGACAATAATAATAATAACAATAATAATAATAATAATAATAATAATAATAATAATAATTATTATTATTATTATTATAATTATTATTATTATTATTATTATTATTATTATTATTATTATTATTTTATTTATTTATTTATTTTATATACCAGTTTTTGTTTTTTGTCTCCTATGAATGACCACAGTTCTCCTTGTTAATGTCAGAGAACGAGAAAATTTTAGCGTCAACTATTTGTTTTTATTTATATACGAAAAAATAAGAATATATAACTATTTCTTCTTAAATCCATCAAATGATCAATGTATCTGCATCACATATCTTTTACATCAAAATTTTATTATTTTGAACAGTGGAAATAGGTTTTTACTTTGAAATAGCGAAATATAATAAAATTCTATTTTTCCCTCCCTATGCGCTAATTCAATTGTGAAATCATGAATATCTTTAAGGCTATATGCAAAACCAATCTTCGTAACTTAAGGAAACTATGCTTTTTCTGCATATTCTCATGTATATATCCTTTGAATTTCTAGATCCTAGTTGCAATGGGCAAATTAAAATAACTCCCTCAACTTTATCGCTTGGTATCTCAAAAAGCCGGATTGTAGCATATAAAAAATTATCTCCTGCGTTGCTATTCCTGTTACACATATGTAAGATAATGGAGCTTATGAGAGTAAGAGAGACAAATAATGTCTGCTATCGAAATTGTTACTTAGATTCGATTTTGATTTTTGACAAATATTTGAATGTATTATTTTTTTATTTTTTTATTTTTTTTTACTCTTGCATCGTGATATTTTTTTTAAGAAAAAAAAATACTATGGCAGACATCTATCTCCTGTCTTTCCCGAGTAAAATATTTTTTGGGGAAAAGTAATTGGTCAATAAATAAGGGAGGAGATACAAGTTGAACATAAGCAATTTAGAATGGGATTCGCGATTCTACAACACCCACCCCCCCCTCAAAAGACAAGATTTTGATAAAGTTGTCTTGTTTTCCAGTATAGCGTGTTTTCCATGTTTTTTAAAGGTTTGGTAGGGAAGAAGCTGAAAATACTCAAACACATTTTTGGTAATGTTTTCTTTTCATATATACGGTGCTTTGCATGCAATTCAGCGTTTTGGTAACTAACAAGCACAAGAATACTCGTAGTACACGTTTTAAGCAATGTTGTGTTTCTCCATATGAGGTACTTTGTATCCATTTTGTCGTTTTGGTCCTTAACACGGTGATAATCACTCATAATACACATTTTTAGTAACACTGTTCTGTTTCTTCATACAGAGTGCTATTCAGGTGTTTAAGCGTTTTAGTACCTAATCAGCTGAAAATACTCAAAATCTCTCTTATATTGTTTCGTTTCCCAATATCGGGTTTTTTGCATGCATGTATTTTGGCATTTTGGTACGTAACAAGCAGAAAAATCTAAATACTCGTGTTTAGCAATTACATTTTGTTTCTCCAAAAAGAGTGTTTTGAATGTCTTTTGGCGTTTTGGTACACAAGAAGGTGAAAAACACTGAAAAGACTTGTTTTCGTTTTTTTTTTTTTCTTTTATATTGGCAGTTTTCATGATTGTTAGTGTTTTGATGCCTAATACGCTTACAAACAAACAAATGACACATTTCTGGTGATGTCGTCTCGTTACCCAATATACAGTGGTTTGAATGCATTTTGATGTTTTGGAACTTAACAAGCTCAAAAACACTCAAAACCCGTTTTTGGTAATGTTCTCTTTCTTCAAAAAGGGAGCTTTGTAAGCGTTTTAATATTTTGGTACGTAAAAAAAGGCTAAAACACTGAAGGGGTGTTGCAGCAGGTTGACTTGAAAATTTGTAACTATTTTTTTTTCTTCTTCTTCTTTTGATGTTTGGTACGTAGGAAGTTGGAAAAGAAAAAAAACACTCAAAAGATACGTTTTTCTTAATTTTCTCTTCTTTCTCTTTACATGAGCTTTAGGGATCTGGTACCTAACAAGCTCAAAAACACTCATTTTACACGTTTTTTTTTTTTTTTTTTTTTTTTTTTTTTTTTAGCAATATTGTTCTGGTTCTTCTTAGCGCAAAGCGGAAAGCGGAAAAACACTCATAATACACGTTTCTGTTGACATAATTTCGTTTCCCATATTGGGTATTTTGCATGCGTCTTTAGCGTGTTGGTACCTAACAAACTCAGACACTCAAACTTCACGTTTTTCATAATGTTGTTCTGTTATCATTTAAAGAGTGCATTTACATGTGTTTTAGTATTAGGTACGTAAGAAACTGAAAAACAATTAAAGGCACGTTTTCGATAATGTTGTCTTGTTTTCCCATCTATGGTTTTTTTTCCATGATTTTTGGCGTTTTGGTGCCTAATACCTTGATCAACACTAAAATAGCATTTTTCTGGTAATGTTGTCTTGTTATCCGATATCGGGTGCTTTGCTCGTATTTTGACGTCTTTGTACATAAGCTGAAAAAGACACGATTTTGATCAATTAATTTTGTTTTCAAATATAACAAGTTTTCCATGCTTTTTAACGTTTTGGTTTGGTAGCGTTGGTACTTAAGAAGCTTTATTTTCCAAATACAGCGTGTTTTCATGTTTTTTTTTTTCGCGTTTTGGTACATAAAAAGCAGAAAGAAAAAAAAAACACTCAAAAGACACGTTTTTAGTAATCTTGCTTTCTTTTCCCAAATAGGGTGCTTTGCATGCACCTCAGCGTTTTCTTACCTAACAAGACAACTAGTCCCTTTTCTTCAATGATATTCAACTGTCCCGCTCTTCTACACTGAACATCCTCGGTCTGTCCTTTACTTATAATCTGAACTGGAAATTTCACATCTCATCTCTAGCTAAAACAGCTTCTATGAAGTTAGGTGCTCTGAGACGTCTCCGCCAGTTTTTTTTTTTCACCACCCCCAGCTGCTAACTCTGTACAAGGGCCTTATCCGTCCATGTATGGAGTATGCTTCACACGTCTGGAGGGGGTTCCACTCATACCGCTCTTCTACACAGAGTGGAATCAAAAGCTTTTCGTCTCATCAACTCCTTTCCTCTAACTGACTGTCTTCAGCCTCTCTCTCATCGCCGCAATGTTGCATCTCTAGCTGTCTTCTACCGCTATTTTCATGCTAACGACTCTTCTGATCTTGCTAACTGCATGCCTCCCCTCCTCCCGCGGCCTCGCTGCACAAGACTTTCTTCTTTCTCTCACCCCTATTCTGTCCAACTCTCTAATGCAAGAGTCAACCAGTATTCTCAGTCATTCATCCCTTTCTCTGGTAAACTCTAGAACTCCCTGTCTGCTTCTGTATTTCCACCTTCCTATGACTTGAATTCCTTCAAGAGGGAGGTTTCAAGACACTTATTCTTCAATTTTTTACTTCCGCTTTGGACTCTTTTATGGGACTGGCATTTCAGTGGACTTTTTTTATTTCTTGGATTTTTTGTTGCTCTTGGCCAGTGTCCCTCCTACATAAAAAAAATAAAAATAAATAAATAAATAAATAGATAAATAAAATAAAATAAAATTATACGTTTTTTTAAGCAATATTGTTCTGATTCTTCTTATGTTCTTTTTATGCATTTTGGCGTTTTTTGTCACTAACAGGGTAATAATCACTCATATTACAGGTATGGTAATGATGTATTTCGCCATAAAGGGTGCTATTCATGTTCATCGTTTCATTTTTCATGCATTTTTTTTTTTTTTTTTTTTAGCGTTTTGCTACCTAACAAGATCAAAGATAATCAAAATACATGTTGTTTTTGTTTCTTCATAAAGAGTGTTTTGCATACGTTTTAGTGTTTTTGGTACGTAAAAAGCTCAAAAACATTCAAAAGTCACGTTTTTTATAATGTTATTTTGTTTTTCCATATTGTGTTTTCCATGATTTTTAGCGTTTTGGTGACTAATAAGCTTAATAATCACACAAATGACATGTTTTTGGTTATTTCGTCTCGCTACCCGATATAGGGTGCTTTGCATCAGTTTTGATGTTTTTTTTTTATACCTGACAAGCTCAAAAACATTCAAAACACACATTTTAGTTTTAGTTACTATTGTTCTGTTTCGCTAGAAACTGTGTTTACTATTCGTTTTAGAGTTTTGCTAAGTAAGAACCTCAAAAACACTTTGACAATGTTTTCTATGTTTTTTTTTTTTTTTTTTTTTTTTACATAAAAAGATGAAAAGTATTCAAAGGACACGTTTATGATATGATTATTTCTTTCCCATATAGGGTGTTTTGCGTGCATTTTAGCGTTTTGGTACCTAACAAGGTCAAAAACATTATTATTACACCTTCTTAACAAAGTTTTGTGATTCTTTTTGTTTGGTGCTTTGTATGCATTTTGGCGTTATTGTCCCTAACATGGTAGTAATCCTTCATGGTACATATTTTTGATAATGTTGTTCTGTTTCTCCATATATAGTGATATTCATGCGTTTTTTTTTTCATTTTTTTTTTTTTATTTGGTAGCTAAGAAGCTTAAAAACACTCGTAACACACGTTCATATTAATATAATTTTGTTTCCCATATTGGATACTTTCCATGTATTTTTATCGTTTTAGTTCGTATGAAGATCAAATACAATTAAAATACGTTTTTTTTTCATGATGTTCTGTTTCTCCAGAAAGGATGCTGTATTTCTGTTTTAGCGTTTTGGTATTTTTTGGCATGCTCAAAACACTAAAAGACACGTTTTAGACAATATTGTTTTGTTTTCCCATAAAGGATGTTTCCCATAGTTTATAGCGTTTTGGTGCCTAATGCGCTAATAAACACACAAATGACTTGTTTCTGGCAATGTCGTTTCGTTTCCCAAATAGAGTGTTTTGTATCCATTTTGGTGTTTTGATACCTAGCAAGCTGAAAACACGTTTCTAATATATATATATATATATATATATATATATATATATATATATATATATATATATATATATATATATATATATATATATATATATATATATATATATATATATATATATATATATATATATATATATATATATATATATATATATATATATATTTTTTTTACAGAAGGGGTGTTTTATTTGTTTGTTTTTTTTTCGTTTTTATACGTAAGAGACTCAATAATACTTAAAAGACAATATTTTGATTAAGATTTATTTATTTATTTATTTGTTTATTTATTTTTATTTATCTATTCTCTCTCTCTCTCTCTCTCTCTCTCTCTCTCTCTCTCTCTCTCTCTCTCTCTCTCTCTCTCTCTCTCTCTCTCTCTCTCTCTCTCTCTCTCTCTCTCTCTCTCTCTCTCTCTCTCTCTCTCTCTCTCTCTCTCTCTCTCTCTCTCTCTCTCTCTCTCTCTCTCTCTCTCTCTCTCTCTCTCTCTCTCTCTCTCTCTCTATATATATATATATATATATATATATATATATATATATATATATATATATATATATATATATATATATATATATATATATATATATATATATTTTTTTTTTTTTTTTTGCTGTACAACGTGATTTCCATGCTTTTTACAGTTTTGGTACGTAAAAAGCTGAAAAGTACTAAAAAGACACGTTTTTTGTAATGTTTCTTTTTCCATGTAGGGGTGTTTTCCATGCACTTTAACGTTATCCTACCTAACAAGTCCAAAAACTCATATTACAGATTTTTAGAAATGTTCAGATTTTTTATTTATTTATTTATTTATTTATTTATTTATTTATCTAATTATTTTTAATAGGGTGATATGTATGCTTTTTGGCACTTTGGTCCACAACATGGTGGTAATCAGTCATAATACACGTTTTTGGTAGTGTTGTTGTGTTCTTCTAAATAAAGTGTTATTCATGTGTTTCAACGTTTTGGCACCTAAGAAACTGAAAAACTCAAAACACGCGTTTCTGTTAATATCGTTTCGTTTCCAGTTTTAGATAATTTGCATGCATTTTTAGCATTTCTGTACCTAACAAGCTAAAAAAAAACTCAAAACAAACGTTTTTTTATAATGTTGTTTTCTTTTCCCATACAGGGTTTTTTGCATGCTTTTTAGCGTTTTGGTGTCTAATATCTCTGTAAACACCCAAATGACACGTTTCCGGTAATGTCTTCTCGTTACCCCATGAAGAGTGCTTTGCATGCATTTCACCGTTTTGGTATTTAACAAACTCATGTTCTTTTTCTCCAGAAAGGGTGTTTTGTATGAGATTTAGAAATATTGTAGATAAGAATCTCAAAAACACTCAAAAGAGATGATTTTGATGAAGCTCTGTTGTTTTCCAATATAGTGTGTTTTCCATAAATTTTTGAGTTTTGGTACATAAGATTAAAACCACACAAAATACACGTTTTTGGTAATGTTGTTTCCTTTTCCATTCAGGGTGCTTTGCACGCATTTTAGCGTTTTAGTACCTAAAAAGCTCAAAAACACTCATATTGCACGTTTTTTAAAATGTTCTGATTTTATATGCATTCTATTACCTAACAGGCTCAAAACTCTTAAAAATACACATTTTCGATTTTTTTTTTTATCCCATATAGAGTGTTTTCCATTTTTTTTTTTCTGTTTTGGTGCCTAATACGCTCATAAACACCCAAATGACACGTTTCTGACAATATCTATCTTTTTACTCCATATAGGGAGTTTTGGATGCTTTTTTGCGTTTTTATACCTAACAAGTTGAAACACTCAAAAGAGATGTTTTTGGTAACGTTGCTGTGATTCTCCAGAAAAGGTGTTTTGTATGCGATTTGGCGTTTCAGTACGAAAGAAGCTTAAAAGCACTCAAAAGTAGAGATTTTGATAGTGTTTTTTGTTCCAGTATATCGTGTTTTTCATGCTTTTTAGCGTTTTGATACGTAAGAAACTGAAAAACACCCATATTACACGTTTTTACTAATGTTGTTCTAATTCTCTTTATAGAGTGATTGATGTGCCTTTTGGTATTTTGGTGCCTAACATGGTGGTAATCGCTCATAATATACATTTTTGGTAATGGTGTTCTGTTTATCTATATAAAGTCAAATTTATGTGTTCTAGCGTTTTGGTAGCTAAGAAAATGAAAAACACTCATATTTCCTATTTCTCTTTATATTGTTTCTTTTCCCATTCTGGATACTTTGCATGAATTTTAAGCGTTTTGGTACCTAAAAATCAAAAAGACCCTCTATATACACATTTTTCATAATGTTTTATTTCTCCGAGAAGGGTATTTTGCATGTGTTTTAGTAAGTAACTATAGAGGGTGTTTTCCATGATTTTTAGCGTTTTGGTGCCTAATACGCTCATAAATACCCAAATGACATGTTGCTGGTAATGACATCTCGTTACCGCATATAGGATGCTTTGGATGTATTTTTTTTTATGTCAAGCTTAAAAACACACACAAAAAAAATACTTGTTTGTTCATGTTATTCTGTTCCTTCAGTAACGGTGTTTTGTATGCTTTTTAGAATTTTTGTACTTAAGGTCAAAAAACACTAAACATGATTTTCATGAAATTGGTTTGTTTTCCAATATAGCTTATTTTCCATGTTTTTCAACGTTTTGGTATATAAGAAGCTGAAAAGCACTCAAAAGATACGTTTTTTTTTTTTTTTACATATAGGTTGCTTTGCATGCACTTTAGCATTTTCGTACCTGGTAAACCCAAAAACATTCATATTACACGTTTTTAGCATTGTTGTTCTGATTCTTCTTCTCAGGTGTTTTGAATGCATTTTGGCGTTTTTCTCCCTAAAATTGTGGTAATCTCTCTTAATACACGCTTTTGGTGATGTTGTTCTGCCTTTCCACATAGAGTGATATTCATGTGTTTTACAGTTTTGGTATCTGTAGGATGACAAACGATAAACCGGGTAGGGCGTCGGAACTTTAATTCCCAAAGCGTTTCAACCCGCAAGTGCCAGTTGAAATAACTTCCCCAGCAAACCACCTGGTACTTACATGTACCTGATATCATGAGCAGCTGACAACGAAACACAAACACAAAATATTTCAAGGAACATACTATAAGTCACAGATAGCTATCATGAATCACACAAAATGAAAACAATTGACCCTGAACTTCATCAAAGACATTCACAAAACATAAAGTAACTTACGCGGTACCTCCCGTCACTATGCATTCTAAACCTTCCCAGCTTGGAAGGACACCACAGGAACCTGGTGCACCCAGCACAACCCCTGGTAATTCACAATGTGTCGGGTCACCAGCATTCACCACCTACTCCTTGTACCGTAACCACATCACCACATAAATCCTGCACAGATATGCACTATATGGAGGCAATTCACACATTTCCCCAGAACCATACCCACATCTAACAACATACATAATAATCACAGTCAAATAGAGAAATTTATAGTGCTTAACATACCTTCAAAGGCCAACACAGGACCCAGGTGCACCCCACACAACCAACACCACCCTGGTGTCGACACAACCCTGGCCAGGTCACCACTGGCCACCCAGAACGCACTTGATAACACCTCACTTCCCTATATATTAAGCCTCACCCAAGTAATATACAAAAGGCACACAAAAATAAATATTCATAATATGACCTACAAATATACATACAAAAATGCATAAAACAAGAAAAACATGGCAATACACAGGACCGTCCCGAAACCCGGGTGAATACGAACAACCACAACTCCCGTCAGGTACTCAAGACATCGTGATTCATGATACAGTTTCTAAGAAACTGAAGACATTCTTAATATACATTTCTGTTTCGTTTCCCATAATATGTAATTTGCATGCATTTTTACCGTGTTAGTACCTAACAAGCTCAAAAACACTCAGAAGACACGTTTTCGGTAATGATTACATATGTTTTCCGTGCTATTTTTTCAGCGTTTTGGTGCACAATATGCTCATTTAAACTAAATGACATGTTTTTGGTAACAATGTCTCGTTACCAAATATATGGTGTTTTCCATGCATTTTTGTCGTTTTGTTAATATCTTTATGTTTCCCATAAAGGGTACTTTACATGCATTTTCAGCGTTTTGGTAACTAACATGCTCAAAGACACTCAAAATACATGTTCTCATAATTGTTCTATTTTTTTTTTTTTTCCTAAAGATTGTTTTTATGTGTTTTAGCGTTTTGACGTAAAGAACCACAAAACATTGAAAAGACACGTTTTCGATAAAGTTGCTTTGTTTTCCCATATAGAATGTTTTCATTGCATTTTTATCGTTTTTGGGCTTAATACTCCCATAAACACCCAAATGACACGTTTCTTGTAATATCGTCTTGTTACAATCATATTGGTTGCTTTGCATGCTTTTTGTCGTTTTGATACCTTAGAAGCTCAATAACACTCAAAACGTATTTTTTTGGTAATGTTTTTTTTTCTGTTTCTTCATAATAAGTAATGTAATAACAAGGAAAAACGTGAATTTTGAGTGCATTTTTTTGTGTTTTTTTTTTAGTTTTTGTAGGAAAGAAGCTCAAAACAACTCAAAAGACATGATTTTGGTAAAGTTTTGTTTTCAAATATAGCTTGTTTTCCATGCTTTTTAGCGTTTTGGTACATAAGAAACTGAAAAACAATCAAAATACACGTTTTGTATAATGTTGTTTTCTTTTCCCATATAGTGTGCTTTCCATGCACGTTAGTGTTTTGTTATCTAACAAACTCAAAAACTTCGCGATCTGGCGAAGATGATATCCTACGGGAAAATCATCAATATTCTTACAAAAGAGAATAAGACACTCCTTCGAGAAAAAGAAAACATCATGAAGAAAATCATAAACGCTGAACTCAGTATCACTTTCAACGAAATATGTACAAGAGAAAACCTCCTGCCCATTTATACACTATATATATATATATATATATATATATATATATATATATATATATATATATATATATATATATATATATATATATATATATATATATATATATATATATATATATATATATATATATATATATATATATATATATATCAAATGTTCTGTTTCTCTGTAATGGGTATTTTGCAAGATTTTTTTTAGCGCTTTGGTATGTAAAGCTAAGAAAAAAAAAAACGTTTTTGATAATGTTTTCTTTTTCCATATAGTTTTTTTAGTTTTTAGTTTTTTGGTGCCTAAAACGCTCATAAATACCAAAATAACTCGTTTCTGTTAAAGTCGTTTCATTACTCCATATAGGATGATTTTCATACATTTTGGAGTTTTGGTACCTAACATGTTAAAAAAAACACTCAAAACGCTCGCTTTGTTAATGTTATGTCTCTCCAAGAAAAAATATTTTCTATGCGTTTGATGATTTTTGTACGTAAGAAGCTCAAAAACATTCTAAAGACACGATTTTGATGAAGTTGTTTTGCTTTCCAATAAAACATTTTTTTTTTCCATAGACGTTTTTGGTGAGATTATTGTTTCTCAACATAAAGTGTTGTTCATGCGTTTTAGCGTTTTGGTATCTAAGCTGAAAAATAATCATAATACACGTTTCTCTTATTATCGTTTTGTTTCCCATAAAGGGTAATTTGCATGAATATTTAGTGATTTGGTGCCTAACAAGCTCAGACACTCAAAATACACGTTTATTCATAATATTGTTCTGTTAGCTAAGACAATATTGTTCTGTTTCTCCTTAAGGAGTGTTTTTGCATGTGTTTTAGCGTTTTAGTACATAAAAAAAAAGATAAAAACAATCAAACGACACGTTTTCGATAAGGTTTTGTTTTCCCATATTTTTTTTTTTTTTTATGTAGGAAGGATACTGGCCAAGGGCAACAAAAATCTAATAAAAAAATGCCCACTGAAATGCCAGTCCAATAAAAGGGTCAAAGCAGTGGTCAAAAATTGGTGGATAAGTGTCTTGAAACCTCCCTCTTGAAGGAATTCAAGTCATAGGAAGGTGGAAATACAGAAGCAGGCAGGGAGTTCCAGAGTTTACCAGAGAAAGGGATGAATGACTGAGAATACTGGTTAACTCTTGCGTTAGAGAGGTGGTCAGAATACACTTTTTTTTCGGTAATGTTTTCTTTTCCGATAAAGGGTATTTTGCATGCTCTTTAGCCATTTTCTACCTAACAAGATAAAAAAACAGTCATATTACAGGTTTTTAGCATTGTTGTTCTGATTCTTCTCATAGAGTGCTCAATATGCATCTTGAAGTTTTCTTTCCTAACATGGTAGTATCACTCATAATACACGTTTTTGGTAATGGTGTTCTCTTTATCCATATAAAGTGTTATTTATGTGTTTTAGCATTTTGGGAGCTAATAAGTAAAAAAAAAAAAAAAACTCATAGTACATGTTTTTGTTAATATCATTTCGTTCCTTATAATGTTTTTTTTTTATGGATTTTAAGCGCTTTGGTACCTCACAAGTTCATAGACACTCAAAATACATGTCTTACATAATTTTTTTGTTTCTCCGTTAAAAGTGCACGTGCCTTACCGTTTTGATACGTATAGAAGCTTAAAAACAGTCAAAAGGCATTTCTTCAGTAACGTTGTTTTGTTTTCCCACATTTGGTGTTTTCCATGTTTTTCTTTTTTTTCTTTTAGATTTTCGGTGCCTATTTTACTCATAAAAACTTAAACGTTTCTGGTAATTTCGTCTCGTTACCCCTTATAGAGTTCTTTGCATGCATTTTATCGTTTTGGTAACTAACAAGCTCAAAAACACTGAAAACCCAAGATTATGGTAATGATTTTTTTTTTCCTCCAGAAAGTGTACTTTATATGCGTTTTAACGTTTTAGTACGAAAGCTCAAAAACACTCAAAAGACACGATTTTGATTTTTTTTTTTTCCAATATAGCGTGTTTTCCATGCTTCTTAGCGTTTGGTACGTAAGAAGCTGAAAAACACTTGAAATACATGTTTTTGGTAATATTGTTTTCTTTTCCCATAAAGTGATCTTTGCATGTATTTTTTTTTTAGCGTTTTGGTACCTAACAAGCTTAAAAACACTCATATTGCAAGTTTTTAGCAATGTTCTGATTCTTCTTATTGTGCTTTGAAAGTATTTTGGCGTTTTGTTAACTCATAATACACGTATTTGTTAATTTTGTTGTTTCTTCATATAGAGTGCTATTAATGTGTATTATCATTTTGGTACCTAAGATGCTGAAAACACTCATAATTCATATATCTGTTAATATCATTGCGTTTCCCATATTCGGTACCTTCATGCATTTTAACCGTTTTGGTACCTAACAAGCTCAAAAACACTCGAAATACAAGTTTTTCATTATATTCTGTTTCGCCGTAAAGATTGTTTTACATGCATTTTGGCGTTTTGATACGTAACAAGCTCAAAAACACTCAAAACACACATTTTTGGTAATGTTCTTTCTCTAGAAAGGGTGTTTTGTGAGCGTTTTAGCGTTTTTGTACAAAAGAAGCTTAAAAACACTCAAAAGACACAATGTTGATGAAATTGTTTTGTTTTTTAATATGGTATGTTTTCCATGTTTTTTTTTTTTTTTGCGTTTTTGTACGTAAGTAGCTGAAAAAAATAAATAAATAAAATGCACGTTTTTGGTAATGTTATTTTCTTTTTCGATAAAGTATGCTTTGCATGCACTTTAGCGTTTTGGTATTTGACAGTCCAAAAAAACACTCATATTACACGTATACGCATTGTTGTTCTGATTCCTCTATATAGGGTGCTTTGAATGGATTTTGACGTTTTGGTAATCGCTCATAATACACGATTTTGGCAATGTCGTTCTGTTTATCCATATAAAGTGGTATTCAAGTGTTCCAGCGTTTTGATATCTAAAAAGGTAAAAAAATATTCATATTACACGTTCCTGTTAATACCGTTTACCGTTAATACCGGTACTTTACATGCGCTTATAGCCTTTAGGTACCTAACAGGCTTAATGACACTCAAAATATACGTTTTTAATAATGTTGTCCCATATATCATTAAAGTGTGTTTTGCGTGTGGTTTTTTTTTTTGCGTTTTGGTATGTAAAAGAGCTCAAAAACACAAAAGACACGTTTTCGATAATGTTTTGTTATCCAATTAGTATGTTTTCAATGTGTTTTTGCGTTTTGGTGACTAATAAGCTTGTAAACACCTAAATTACACGTTTCTGATAATATTGTTTTGTTACCCCATATGCTTTGCATGCATTTTGGCGTTTTGATACCAAGCAAGGTCAAACACACACACACACACACACAAAAAAAAAATATATATATATATATACTCGTATATATATATATATATATATATATATATATATATATATATATATATATATATATATATATATATATATATATATATATATATATATATATATATATATATATATATATATATATATATAAATGAATAAATAAATAAAATTCTTTTTTTTTAAAGAATGCTTTATAAGCAAGCGTTTTAGCATTTTTATAGAAAAGTTCAAAGACACGATTTTAGCATTTTTATACGAAAGGATCTCAAAAACACTCAAAAGACTCGATTTTAACAAAGCTGGGTGTTTTCCAATATAGCGTGTTTCCTTGCGTTTAGCGTTTTGGTACATCAGAAACTAAAAAAAAAAAAAATAATAATAATAATAATGATAATAATAATAATAAAAAAATAGATAAAATACTCGTTTTTTTTTCTTCTTTATATTGGGTGCTTTGCATTCACTTTAGTGTTTTGGTACCTAACAAGCTAAAAAAAAAAAAAAACACTCATATTACACGTTTTAAGCAATGTTGTTGTGTTTCTTCATATAAGGTGTTTTGTATGCATTTATGCGTTTTGATACCTAACAAGGTAATAATCACTCATAATACACGTTTTTGTTAACGTTTTTCTGTTTCTCCATATTGAGTGCTATTCATTTGATCGAACGTTTTGGTACCTAAGAAGCTGAAAAGCACTCTTAATCCACGTTCTTGTTAATATCATTTCGTTTACCATGTCTTGTACTTTGGATGCATTTTTAGCGTTTGGTATCTAACAAGCTCAAAGACATTAAAAATGCACATTATTTTATAATGTTCTGTTTCTCTTGCTTGTGTTGTATTGTTTTTTGCACGTTGGAAGCTCTCAAACACTCAAAAGACACGTTATTAATAGTTTTTGTTTTTACATATACGTTGTTTCCTATGCTGTTTAGTGTTTTGGTGATTAATGCGCTCATAAACTCAAAATACACGTTTCACGTAATGTCTTCTCGTTACCCAATATCGAGTTCTTTGCATGTATTTTAGTTTTTACTGTCTAACAATCTTGAAAACACTCAAATAACATGTTTTCGGTAATGTTCTTCTGTTTCTTCAGAAAGCGTGTTTTGTGAGCTTTTTGGCGTTTTGGTACGTAAGACGAGGAAAACACTCGAAAGACACAATTGATTGGTCAATTAATAAAATTGTTTTGTTTTTTGCAATATAGAGTTTTTCCATGTTTTATTTTATTTTATTTTATTTATTTATTTATTTATTTTTTTTTTTTTTTTTGCAATATAGTACTTAAAAAGCAGAAAACACTCAAAAGACATTTTTTGGTGATCTTGTTTTCCCAAATCGGATGGTTTCTATGATTGATAATCAGTAATAATACACGATTTTGTAACGTTATTCTCGTTCTCCATTTAGAATCCTATTAATTTGTTTTAGCGTTTTGGTATGTAAGAAGCTCATAAACACCTAATAGACGCGTTTTTTATAAATTTGTTTTGTTTTCTCATATAAGGTGTTTCCCATGCTTTTAGGGTTTTGGTGCCTAATACGCCAAATGACAAGTTTCTCGTAATGTCGTCTCGTTACCAAATATCGAGAGATTTGCATGCATTTCGAAGTTTTGGTACCTAACAGGCTAGGAAACACTCAAAACAAGTTTTTGGTGTTTTGTAAGCGTTTTATCATTTTGGTTCGTAAGAAGCTCAAAAACACTCAAAAGACAAGATTAATTGATTGATTGATTGAAGTTGTTCATTTTTTTTTTTCAATAGAGTGCTTTTGTTGCTTTTTTTTAACGTTTTCGTACGTAAGAAATGAAGAAACACTCAAAAGACACGTTTTTGGTAATGATTTATTTATTTTTTTTCCAAAATTAGGTACTTTGCATGCACTTTAGTGTTTAAGTACCTAACTAGCTCAAAAACACTCATATTACACGTTTTTAGCAATGTTCTTCTGATTTTTATTATAAGGTGGTTTGTATGCATTTTGACGTTTTAATTCCTAACTTGATGATAATCCTTTAAAAAACACGTTTTTGGTAATGTATTTTGTTTCTGAATATAGAGTGGTATTGATTTTTTTTTTTTTTTTTGTATTTTAGTACCTAACAAGTGAAGAACACACATAATACACGTTTGTGTTCATATAATTTCGTTTCACCATATCATGTATTTTGCATGCACTTTAGCGTTTTGGTACCTAATGAGCTCAAAAAAAAAAAAAAAAAAATAGATAAATAAATAATTACACACGTGTTTAGGAATGTTGTTGTGTTTCTTCACATAGGGTGCTTTGTATGCATTTCAGCGGTTTGGTACCTAACATGATGATAATCACTCATAATACACATTTTTTGGTAATAATGTTTTGTTTTTTTCCATATATGGTGCTATTCATATTCATGTGTTTTAGCGTTTTCGTACCTTAAAATGTGAAAAAAAACTCATAATACACGTTTCTTTTATAATACTCAAAGCACACGTTTTCGATAATGTTGTTTGTGTTCCCATATAGGCTTTTTTCATACCTTTTAGTGTTTTGCTGCTTATTACGCTCATAAATACTCAAATGATACGTTTCTGGTAACGTCATCTCGTTACACCTTATAGGGTGCTTTGTATGCATTTTATCATTTTGATCCTTACATGTAACAGACATTTTTAATAATGCTGTTCTGTTTCTCTAGATAGGGTGTTTGGAAATGATTTACCATTTTATTTATTTATTTTTTTTATCTAAGCTCAAAAACACTCAAAAGACACGATTTTAATGAAGTGCTTTTCTTTTTTTTTCAATATAGCATTTTTCCCCCTTTTTTTTTTTTTTATTTTGGTAAGAAACTAAAAAGCACTCAAAGGACACGATCTTGGTAATGTTATTTTTTTTCCTATATAGGGTGCTATGCATGCACTTTGGCGTGTTGGTACCTAAGAAGCTCAAAAAAAAACATTCATATTACACCTTTTTAGCAAACATGGTGCTTTCTTTGCATTTTGTATTTTTCCCCTAACATATTGGTAATCTCTCATAATATACGTTTTTGGTTATGTTGTTCTGATTATCCGTATAGAGTGCTATTCATGTGCTTTAGCGTTTTAGTAGTTAAGCTGAAAAACACTCATAATACACGTTTCTGTTAATATCATTTCGTTTCCCATTATGGGTATTTTGCATGCATTTTTAGCGTTTTGGTACCTAATAAGCTCAAAGTCACTCAAAATACTTGTTTTTCATAATGTTGTTCTGTTTCCCCGTGAAGTGTGTTTTGCAGGTGTTTTAGGGTTTCCGAATATGAGAAGCTCAAAAACTCTCATAAGACACGTTTTCGATAATATTTTATTTTCCCATATGAGGTGTTTTCCTTTATTTTTACCGGTTTTGTACCTTATGCGCTCAGTAAACACACAAATGAAACGCATATGTTAATGTTGTCTCCATAGCCCATATAGGGTGCTTTGCATGCATTTTGGCATTTTGATACATAACAAGGTAAAAAAAAGAAAGACACTCAAAACACACGTTTTTGGTAATGTTGATCTGTTTTCGCTTTTTACCGTTTTTTTTTTTTTTTTGTACTTTAGAAGCTGAAAAACACTTAAATTACACGTTTTTTAAATAGTTTTCTTTTTCCATAAAGGGTACTTTACATGCACTTTAGCGTTTTGGTACATAAGAAGCTCAAAAACACTCATATAACACGTTTTTAGCAATGTTATTCGGATCCTTCTTATATGGTGCTTTCTACGCCTTTTTGCGTTTTGGTCCCCAACATGATGGCGAAAGCTCATAATACACGTTAGTGATCTATTTTTCTATATAAAGTGGTATTTGTGTGTTTTAACGTTTTGGTAGCTAAACAGGTGAAAAGCACTCATATTTTATGTTTCTGTGAATATTGTTTAGTTTTCCATAATGGGTTCCTAGCATGCATTTAAAGCGTTTTGGTACATAACAAGCTCAAACACACTCAAAATACACGTTTTTCATAATGTTGTTCTGTTTCTCCGTAAAGGGGTTTTTGTACGTATTTTAGCGTTTTGGTTACGTAAAGAAGCTCAAAAACAATAAAAAAAAAACACGTTTTCGATAACGTTTCTTTTTTTTTTCATATATTGTGTTTCTCATGCCTTTTAGCGTTTTGCTGCCTAATATGCTCATAAAAACACAAATAATATATTGCTGGTAATGTTGTCTTGTTACCCCGTATAGGGTGCTTTGCATACATTTTGGTGTTTTGGTAGCTATGAAGATCAAAAACACTCGAAACAAATGTGTTTATTAACTTTGTTCCGTTTCTCCAGAAACGGTGTTTTGTATATATTTTAGTGTTTTTGTACAAAAGGAACTAAAAAATCACTCTAAAAACACGATTTTTATTAAATTGTTCTGTTTTTCAATGTTTTTAATGTTTTCGTACATAAGAAGCTGAAAATTACTCAAAAGATACGTTTTTGACAATGTTGACTTATTTTCCAATATATGGTGCTTTACATGCACTTTAGCATTTTGGCACCTGACAAGCCCAAAACCGCTCATATTCCACATTTTTAGCGTTATTGCTCTTATTCTTCCTATGGGCTGCTTTGTATGCATTTTGGCATTATGTTACTTAAATAATGTGATAAACATTCATAATGTTCTGTTTCTCGATACGGAGTGCTATATATATATATATATATATATATATATATATATATATATATATATATATATATATATATATATATATATATATATATATATATATATATATATATATATATATATATATATATATATATATATATATATATATATATATATATATATATATATATATATATATATATATATATATATATATATATATATATATATATATATATATATATATATATATATATATATATATATATATATATATATATATATATATATATATATATATATATATATATATATATATATATATATATATATATATATATATATATATATATATATATATATATATATATATATATATACTCGTATATATATATATATACATATTTATATATATATTTACCGTTTTGGTACAAAAAAAATGAAAAGCACTCATAATATACTTTTCTGTTAATATCGTTTCCTTTCCTATAATGGGTACTTTGCATGCATTATTATTGTTTTGGTACCTAAGAAGGTCAAAAACTGAAAGGACACGTTTTTGATAATGTTTATTTGTTTTCCCATATAGGGTGTTTTCCTTTCTTTTTTTTTTAGTGTTTTGGTGCCTTATATGCTCATTAACACCAAAATGACACGTTTCTGGTAATATCTTGTTAACCAATATATGGTGCTTTGCATATATTTTGTAATTTTTTTTCCCCCATAATGGAAACTTTGCATGCTTTGATAGCGTTTTGATACTAACATGCTCAAAGACACTCAAAATACACGTTTTTCATAATATTAATCTCTTTCTTCGTAAAGGATGTTTTGCATGTGGTTTAGCGTTTTGGTACGCAAAGAAGCTGAAAAACACTCAAAAGACACGTTTTCGAGAAAGCGGTTTTGTTTTCCCATATTCTGTTTTCCACGCTTTTTAGCGTTTTGGTGCCTAATACGCTTATAAACACCCAAATGACACGTTTCTTGTAATGACGCCTCGTTACCATATATAATGTGCTTTCCATGCATTTCGACATTTTGATATCTAGGAAGTTCAAAAACACTCGTTGTTGTTATTATTATTATTATTATTATTATTTTCTTTTTTTTCAGAAAGGGTGTTTTGTATCCGTTTTAGTATTTTTGTACTTAAGAAACTTATAATCACTCTAAAGACACGATATTGATGATTTTTTTTTTGCCTTCTAATATAAAGTGTCTTCCATGCCTTTTAGCGTTTTAATACGTAAAAACCCGGAAAGCATTCATAAGACACGTTTTTGTTAATATTATTATTTATTTATTTATCCGTTTATTTATTTATTTTTATTTATTATTTTTTTTCATATAGGGTGCTTTGAATGCACTTTTGCGTTTTTCTACGAAGGAATCTTATAAATGCTCAAAAGACATGATGGGAAACGATAAAGTTGTTCTTTTTTCAGTATAGCGTGTTTTTCTTTCTTTTTTTTTTGCGTTTTCTCATGTAAAAATCTAAAAAAAAAAAACTTGCCTTGGAATTGTGGGACCCCCTATACTGGGAACAATGTTACCTAATCAGTTCATGATAAAAAAAATAACAATAAATAAATAAATGACTAAGTTACTACTAATTTAAGTGTGCCCAAGGGTCATCTTCTTATTTTTCTAAAAAGCATCTAAGTTGTGTATGTGTTACATGCAAATGTGTGGGTATTACTGGTGTAACTTCTAGTACATAGAAAAAATAAAAATCACCCTAAATGTTTACGTCTTAAATTTTCTTCTCCCCCCCTTAAATGCTAAGAAAGCTAACTGGCAAGGGAATTTACATTTTAAATAATTTTGCAGGACTCTTATTTGAATGATATTATCTTCCCTATTTAAAATTTTCCTTCTTGTTTACTATTTGTCGCATGACACCAGCATCTTGTGCCACCTGAGAGAATATCCCTGGCAGAGGGAGGTCAACATTGTCTTCAGAGTCTTGTCCTGATGGTTCACATTGGTGTTCCCTTGGTGGTGATGTGGGATGGTGTAATGAACCTCATCTGGTGCCTCCTGCAGAACTCTTTGAAGTCCCGTAATGTAAATTCCCCACCATTATCTGTGACTATTCCTCTAGGGCTTCCAAAATCTGCTACATAATTTGCCATGTTTCTGACTACCTCCTCAGTATTCTTACTTTTGATTGGGTAAAATCTAGTGTACTTACTAATGTCTATAATGATCCACTGCTGTGAGTGCATACCTAACATTATTGATGACTGCAGTCAAGTCAGTTAAATCTATTCCTATCCTATCAAAAGATTTATGTACAGCAGGCAATTCCTTCCGTTGTTGTTGAAGTCCTACGGCCCTTGGCCCTGAGGCAGTGAAGGGACGCCAGCAGCTGTTCAGATAGGTGCTTCGCAAGATAGAGAGAAAAATGAATAAATAAATAAATGAAAATAAAAATAAAAATAAATAAAATAAAATAAAATATATAAAAATGAAAATGTATGTTTCCTATGCCTCAGAGTGGACATTTAAATGTCGCCGCAAAGCACATGTCCCTTTAAATGCCTCCTAGAGGCTTTAAAAACGGCGCGGGACACTAAAACATCTCTGAAATATTGCCAGAACACTGGTTGATTTTTTTTTTTTTTTTTAGCAAATATCTCATTTCACCATTCTTACCAAAAAGGGATAAAAAAGGCTGATATACACCCTTAAATAAAGTACTTCTTCATTTGCTATCTTTGTGAAATATTGGGCTCGTTTTGGGCGGTTCCTGGAGAGGGCGGGTTTTGGGTTGTTTTCAGGTGGGAGTGGGCGGGAAAACAGTCCGCGACCTGGCAAGTGGCAACTCTGCCAGCTGGCATCATACCAACAAAAATCAAAGTTAGGGCTCATACAACCGCCGTATGATCATCGCAGCCCTTATAGTAAGACTAAGACTTCGACGCCTGCGGATAAAGTTTCGTAGATTTGCACATGACATTACCGTTGTGGCCCTAAACAGTAAGAACAAGAAAAGTATAATGAACATTTTTGTGCAACACAGTACCTCTGAACCCAGACAGATTTTTCTCAGTTTGTGTGGGTAGGTTGTGGAACACACTCCCGTCAGAGGCAGCTGAATCTATCAACCTAAACTCTTTCAAGAAAGGACTTGCCGTATTCTTAAAAGATACTTATTCGATTTTTGAACTTGTTTGCTTTTCATTGTTCTAAGTGGGCTTATAGCACTATTTCCAGTCTGATCTTTATCCACATTAGTTCACACTGATAGCCTCTTAAATGGTCTTGCGTGCTAGCCAATATGGGGTTCTCTCCTAGGAAGCCCAACCAGGTAAGAACCCTGTGAACCCTGTTCCAAGTTACTGACTGCAGAAGTGGTGGCAATGATAAGGATGGTACAAGATCACAGCTTTGTGTACAATTGGCTTTACGTTACTCTCTGAGTTTTCCCTGAGTTTTGTGGTTCATTTTCTCTTGCCTGTGTACTGAAATACCGTGAAGATGGTGATGAGTGCGTGTGGTTCATGCGAGGAAAGTGTGGCGAACAGGCAGAGGGCTGTGGTATGCGATAGGTGCATGGCCTGGTTCCATGTAGCCTGTGTAGGCATGAGGGAGGCAAACATGAAGGCGCTGGGGTTCGAGCTTCTGGTGTTCCTATGCAGGGAATGCCTGAGCAAGAGCCTCAATGAGTGGAGGAGCCAGGATGAAGAAAAAGAAGAGAGAGTGGGAGCAGAGCACCTAGACAGAAAACCTGATGAAAGAGGCAGAAGCACAGAGGACGAGGACTGAAGAGAGAAAAGGCCAGCAAGAAGTGGTGAAAGTGGCTAGAACAGACCAAGGAAGAAGAAAATGGTAATCAAGAAAGCCCCAGTAAGTGTTATTGGAGACAGCATGGTAAGGAAGACTCTCGACTTTGTGAGAAGGGAAACTGAGTGCACTAGCATGGGAGTTGCTAAGATTCAAGACATCAAGAGGAAAGTCAAGGAAGAAGTGCAAGAAATGGAAGAGAGAAGCCTGTTAGTGATTCAAGGAGGAGGCAAGAACTTAGTAGAGGCAGGTGCTGGAGAAACAGTAAAGGAAGTGATAGAAGCAGTGAAGGCAGCAGAAGAAAAGATGTGTGTGGTTGTGGTGGGGGGTCCTGCAGCGCCCACGGGAAGGAGTGCAGTACAAGACGGTCAGAAGAGAAACGAACCGCAAGATATGCATGGAACTCATGAAGGTCAAGATGGAACTGATGGCATAGAAGAATGGCAACATAAGCTTCCTAGACATGGATGGGATCCTCGACCAGGACAAATTCTATAGGAGAATTGGGATCCACCTCAACCACAACGGGAATGAGAGGCTAGGACGTCGACTGGCCGAGTGGATGAGGGCGAGGCAGGTGTGTTGTGTGGACGAGGCATGATGAGGAGGACCCACTGATGTCAGCAAACATGGAAGAGAAGAGACTAACCAAGCGAGTAAATGTATGAAGATTGGTTGTATGAATGTGAGAGGATGGGGTGTAGGCAAGTTTGAGAGTGTATGCAAGGAGCTCAGCTAGTGGAGGTTTGACTTAGTCGGGCTCACTGAGACTCACCTGAGAGATGATGTACGATTGGAGGTATGTGAGTATGTTATGATTGGGAAGGGGTGTAAGACACAGGAAACACTGGGAGGAGGCATATCCCTACTCTACAAGAAAGAGAGGGGACTGGAAGTAGAGGAGACTGATGTGGGGGAGTGTACAAGTAATGAGGATGTGCTTGCAGTCAGAGTGGAATGCATGGATGGTCGTGGCAGACCAGAGAAGGTGGTACTGGTGGTAGCGTACATGACTGTCATGGGTGAAAGAGCAGAGAGGGAAAATAAGACAACTTCAGAAAGTTGTGAGAGAGCATGGAGAGGAGAGAGTACTATTATGGGTGACATGAATGCACATGTGGGAATACTGGGGGAACAGGTGAACAGGAATGGTGTAATGCTTGGGGAGTTTGTTAATGAACTGGAGCTGGAAAATCTGAATGTTAGTTTGGCCGAGAGGCGTGTGACTTGGAGTGCAAGAGAGCAGATCAAGATTGGATTGGATTGGCGGTGTGTACAAGTGGCTTTGCCTTGCTCTGTGAGTTTTGTGGTTTATTTTCTCTTTGCCCGTGTGCTGAAATACCCTGAAAATGGTGATGAGTGCGTGTGGTTCATGCGAGGAGAGTGTGGCGAACAGGCAAAGGGCTGTGGCTTGCGAGAGATGCATGGCCTGGTTCCATGTAGCCTGTGTGGGCATGAGGGAGGCAAACATGAAGGCGCTGGGGTTCGAGCTTCTAGTGTTCCTCTGCAGGGAATGCCTGAGCAAGAGCCTCAATGAGTGGAGGAACCAGGATGAAGAAAAAGAAGAGAGAATGGAGCAGAGCACCCAGATAAAAAAACCTGATGAAAGAGGCAGAAGCACAGACGACGAAGACTGAAGAGAGAAAAGACCAGCAAGAAGTGGTGAAAGTGGCCAGAACAGACAGACACCCAAGGAAGAAGAGAATGGTAATCAAGAAAGCCCCAGTAAGTGTCATTGGAGACAGCATGGTAAGGAAGACTCCCGACTTTGTGAGAAGGGAAATTAAGTGCACCAGCATGGGAGGTGCTAAGATCCAAGATGTCAAGAGGAAAGTCAAGGAAGAAGTGCAAGAAATGGAAGAGAGAAGCCTGCTAGTTATCCAAGGAGGAGGTAACAACTTAGTAAAGGCAGGTGCTGAAGAAACAGTAAAGGAAGTGATAGAAGCAGTGAGGGCAGCTTAAGAAAAGAAGATGTGTGTGGCCGTGGTGGGGGTTCTGCGGCGCCCACGGGAAGGAGTGCAGTACGAGAAGGTCAGAAGAGAAACGAACCACAAGATATGCATTGAACTCATGAAGGTCAAGATGGAATGGATGGCAGAGAAGAAGGGCAACATGAGCTTCCTAGACATGGATGGGATCCTTGACCAGGACAAATTCTTCGGGAGAGATGGGGTCCACCTCAACCATAATGGGAATGAGAGGCTGGGACGTCGACTGGCCAAGTGGATGAGGGTGAGGCAGGTGTGTTGTGTGGACAAGGCATGACGAGGAGGACCCACTGAAGAGAAGAGACTAACCAGGCAAGTAAATGTGTGAAGATTGGCTGTATGAATGTGAGAGGATGGGCTGTGGGCAAGTTTGAGGATGTATGCGAGGAGCTCAGGGAGTGGAGGTTCGACTTAGTTGGGCTCACTGAGACTCACCTGAGAGATGATGTATGAATGGAGGGATGCGAGTATGTTATGGTTGGAAAGGGGCGTAAGACACAGGAAACACTGGGAGGAGGTGTAGCCCTATTCTACAAGAAAGAAAGAGGACTGAAAGTAGAGGAGATTGATGTGGGGGAGTGTACAAGTAGTGAGGATGTGCTTGCAGTCAGAGTGGAATGCATGGATGGTCATGGCAAACCAGAGAAGGTGGTACTGGTGGTAGCATACATGACTGTCATGGGTGAAAGAGCAGAGAGGGAAAATAGGAGGAAGTATGACATACTTAAGAAAGTTGTGAGAGAGCATGGAGAGGAGAGAGTGCTAGTTATGGGTGACATGAATGCACATGTGGGAATTCTGGAGGAACAGGTGAACAGGAATGGTGAAATGCTTGGAGAGTTTCTTGATGAACTGGAGCTGAAAAATCTGAATGTTACTTTGGCTGAGGGATGTGTGACTTGGAGTGCAAGAGAGCAGGAATCGGCAATTGACTACATGTTGGTGAATGGAAGAATGCGTGAAATTGTGTTGCATGTGTGGATAGATGAGGATGGTTTGGTTGATATTGTGTCTGATCACAACATGCTGGTTGTGGAGTGGTTGATGCAGGGTGGGAATGAAGTGAAAGTGGCAAGTAAGAAAAAGAAGTGGAGACTGAGAGATGTAGGGTGGGAGAACTTTCAGGTTGATCTGAGTGAGAGAAGCTAGGACGACAAAAGTGTGCATGATGTGGAGCATCTGAATGAGAAACTGGTTGAGGACGTGAGGGGTGCTGCTGAAAACCAGATAGGGTTTGTGAGAGTAGGTAGAAGAAAGAATGTATGTAAACCATGGTGGAATGATAAAATCAGAGCGGCTAGGAAGGAGCGAAAGAGAATGAGTAGACAGTGTAGATGGCTGAGGAAAAAGAGGCATGAAAGCGATGAGGTAGAGAATGAGTATCAGAATGCATGGGCAGCGTATGTGAAGCAGCAGCGGTTGACAAGATGAATGATAATGAATGCTAAAGTGAAGAGTGAAAGGGAGAAAGATATGGAAGGTGGCCGTGAATGGTACAAGTTCGTGAGAGGTGAGAATATGTCAGGCAGTGTTGGTGTGGAGAGTCTAAAGTGGAGGGTGTAGTTTTAACAGAGAAGGAGGGAATCAGGGAGGCAATCAAAGGATTCTGGGAAGAAGTAGGAGGGGTAGGTGAGATGTTTAGTGTGAGAGAAGGATGTGTAACACTGGAGAGGAAGAAGGCAGATGAACTGGATGAAAGAATCAGTAGGGAGGAAGTGGAGAGGTGTATGAGAAGGCAGAAGAATGGCAAGGCAGCAGGTCCAGATGATATACCGTATGAGTTCTACAAGAATGGTGGGGAGGTAGTGATAGATAGAATGACTGAATTATTCAACCGAGTGGGATGAAGAGAGAGTGCCAAGAAAGTGGAATGAGAGCCGAGTGTGTCTGTTGCATAAGGGGGAATTTAAGAGTAAGAATGAGCTGAAGAACTACAGGCCAATTGCATTAGTGAATACAATAGGTAAAGTTTTCAGTGCAGTGTTGAATGAGAGACTGTGTAAATGGATTGAGAGAGCTGGAGTGCTTTGTGTAAAACAGAATGGTTGTCGTGGGGATAGGAAAGCTGAGGACAATATGTTTGTGGTGAATAAAATGATTGAGAAGAAAAAGAAGGATGGGGGTAAATTGTACTTAGGTTTTCTGGATATAGAGAAAGCTTATGAGAGAGTGAACAGAGGAATGCTAGGTAGAATCTTAGAAAAGATTGGATTGAGTGCAAAGATAGTTAACATAGTCAAAGTATGTATGTGGACACAAGAGCTAGATACAGACTAGGAGACATAGAAACAGACTGGGTGAAGAGTGAGAGAGGAGTTAGGCAGGGCTGTATATTGTCACCAATCCTTTTTAGCCTGTATACAGAGGAGCTAGCAGCCAGGATGAGAAGAATGAGTGTAGGGAATGCTAGCTGCTATGTACCGTTGGCTGCTATGTACCGGCTCCTACGTACCACTTGTTTGGCTTATATGTACCATTGTTGGGCTGCTATGTACTGGCTCTTATGTACCACTACTTTGGCTTGTATGCACCAAACAAGGCTGCTATGTACCAGATACCAAGTAAGGAAATAAAAACACACAAGGAGATAAAACACAAAACCATAAACATATTGAAATTGTATACATTTATTAAAAGCTGTGAAGCAATAAAATTCAGCAAGCTGCACATTGTTAATACAATGTTTGTTTTCATATTTCATCCAAACAACACAACCATAAACACAAAACCATAAATATGAGAATTGCATACAATAATTAAAAGTTGTCAAGCAATAGAATTTAGCAAGCTGCACATTGTTAATACAATGTTTGTTCTCATATTTCATCCAAACACAACCATAAACACAAAACCATAAACATATTAAAATTGTATGCAATAATTAAAAGTTGTCAAGCAATAAAATCAAGCAATAAACATATTAAAATTGCATACAATAATTAAAAGTTGTCAAGCAATAAAATCAAGCAATAAACATTAAAATTGTATACAATAATTAAAAGTTGTCAAGCAATAAAATCAAGCAATAAACATATTAAAATTGCATACAATAATTAAAAGTTGTCAAGCAATAAAATCAAGTAATAAACATATTAAAATTGCATACAATAATTAAAAGTTGTCAAGCAATAGAATTCAGCATGCTACATTGTTGATACATTCTTATTCATCTACATGATCCATTAGTTCGGCACAGAGGTTTAGAAAGTCTGATGTTGATATGAATTTGTTCTCATATTTCATCCAGAGGTCATCAAAGTCAATTTGCTTTTAGACAGCATGCTTCCTTTGGTATCTGTGCATTTTCTTTTGTTTAACTAGTTTTACAAGGATGGGAATTCTACTGGCTTCATCATGGAGAATACTAATTAAGAAGTACATGTTAATTGAATTGGTTTTTGCTACTCTGTTAATCGCATGGTGCCACCCTTCTACATCGTTGTTAGTCCGAACAGGGCGTTTGTGACAGCTCCAAGAATGTGGAGGATGCATCTCATTCCTGATCCATATTTTATTATAGTAAGTAATGAGATTTTTTAATCGTTGAGCAGGAAGTGGCTGGCTAGTGATATGGCGAAAAGCTGGCTCTATATGTGATGGAGGTAAGTTTGGCAGCGCCATTAACTGCTGAATGAATTGTCTTACAGCGAGTTGATTAATATAGGCATTTTGTAGATCTAGTGTTTTTACTCTTCGGTAGACTGCTTGGGCCCAGTGAAACCAGCAGCCATGAATGGAAGCCTCGGGAAGGCACACTCGCACTGCCGACCATTGTGCTTTCTCAAAATCCACAACAACCTCACAAACTGATGTTGGTGTTAACTCAGTGATTTTTCTTAGGACAGTTACGTAGTCCTTTTTCTTTCTTCTTGACATTAGGACAAAGCACAATGGAACCTGTTTCATAATTTCATCCTTCTTTATAAAACTGTGGACACTTAAAAGTTGAACAAAAGGGGTACGAACAAGTTTAAAAGTTCCGTCCACGTACCAAGTTTTAGACTTGGACATGTGTTGTAACTGAATAGACGTTGCAAATATGAGATGCCGTTGCCCATTTTCAAATAGATCAGCTTGAAGAAAGTCCTGGGGAACATGATCTCTGTTTAATTCAAAACTGGTATCTTCAGGGTGTTTTGGACGTTGTCCTTTTCTGGTGCGATTGGTGCATCTGACTAGAGTGTTTATATTTGGTAAGGGAACATCAGAATTTTCACAGCTTGAGAGTGCTTTCTTTATTATTTCCCCAGATAATGCAAATGGGCATTCCAAAGCTGACTTTTTAACGAAAGCTCGTGTTTATGCTTTGAGTTCAGCACCAGGATCCCCAGGATGTGTGTGTTGGTGGTGTCCACTTTTGAAGTTCATTGTTCCTACTTGCTGTGAAATTGTTGCATAGCACTTTTTACCGCGGTAGCTGCATATCCATGTTACTGATACAGACGACTCTCGCTTCCTGGTGTACGTAAAACCCAATGAATCAGCGAGGAGAGAGCTGCCGGAAACAATTTTGTAGGTCACAGGAGTGTCTGCAAGGATAGTTGTCGGTAACGCTTCATCAACTAATGAAGTTTCTGCAACTGGCGTGATGTTATCAATAGGAAGTATGATATTGAAGTCATTGGGTGTGTTGTTGATTGTTGCAGGCTGCTGTTCGACTGGGAAGGCATCAGAAGGATCATCGGCATCGGCACCTGAAACCACGTGAATGTAAAATGGTGTATTCCAAGTGCTATTTCTCGCAGAATATGTTGACGCATTCAAATGAAAGTGTGGACCCCCCCTCCCCACGCACACACACAGACCCAAGCCAGCTATATGGTCATTAACAACGGGCTTAGGAAAACAAAAAGATAATTATGAAAAAGATAATAGGAAAACAAAAAGATAATTATAATTGTACCTGAAACTTCCATCCAGTCAGGACAGTCTGGGCAACACCACATGAAAACTTGACCAGCTTTCAATCGTCTGTTTATATTCCGGTACTCAGATTGTGATATTTCTGTACCACATAAGCAGTGGCGCCACTTGTTGCATCCGTCACAGATAAGGGATTCCTGTCTAGGGCGAACACACAATCCACATCCTGAGCAAAGGGAAACCGCTGATGCCATGGTGGTATAAAAAAGGATGACTGAGAGTGCACGTCCACTGGAGTTAGGAAGTAAATGCTGAGCAGATCCACTAGTCTCGAAGGAGCCATGGTGGGGCTTCGAACCTTGTGCCTCTGTCCACTCTATCTGGCATAGAGTTCAGTAACTGTTCACCTCCAGCCATCAACAAGCTAGCTGAGCCACTGCTCAGCTAGCTTGTTGTTTTTTTTTTCTATGTTGTTGGGTAGTTAGGTAGGTTCAGAGTCCTCCACCGTTCTGGGTATAACTTTGTAATGGTTTATATTAACTTTGTAAAGTTTAATATTACAATTTACATTTCTTTAAATTATAATAATTCTGTAATCAAAGTTTCTTATTGCACTTTACATCTCTTTAAATTATATTCATTCATTGCATTTTTTCGTTTTAATTATCACTCTGTGGTGATAAGGTACTTATGTGTTAATACTATCTGATTTACATAGCAGCCATGCATGGTACATAGCAGCCAGATACATAGCAGCCATGCATGGTACATAGCAGCCAGGGATGGTACATAGAAGCCGGTGGTACATAACAGCCAACGGTACATAGACGCCTGTTCCCAGTGTAGGGGTAAGTGTGGGGAATGATAAAGCATGTGTGCTCCTTTATGCAGATGACGTAGTTGTTATGAGTGAATCGATAGATGAGCTTCAAAGTTTGTTGGATGTGGTGGATGGCTATGGTAAAGACTTAAGAGTAAGGTTTAGCAGTGAGAAAAGGAAGGTAATGATTGTGAATAGGTCAGAGGATGAAGGTAATATGGTATGGAGACTTGGAGAGAATGAGTTGAAACAGGTGCAAGAATACAAGTACTTAGGGATGTGGATGAGTCCTAGTGGAAGTGGAAAGGCAAAGAATGAAAAGATAAGTATGGCAAACCAGTGAGTAGGTCGATTGAGAAGCGCGGCAAGGATGAAAGCAAGTATGATGTGTTGAGAGAAGTGTGGAAGAGTGTGGCTGTGTCAAGTATAATGTATGGTATGGATGTGATTGCGTGGAATGAAACTGAAATTGATAAGTTAGAAGTGGGCCAGAATAGAGTAGCAAGGATAGCACTGAGTGCACCGAGGTGCACAGCAGTTGAAGCCTTGAGAGGTGACATGGGATGGAGCACCTTTAGGGAAAGACTCACAAAAGCCACACTTAGGTACAAGATTAGGCTTGAGAGAATGGATGATGCAAGAATAGCAAGGAAGGTGTACCTGTGGAATGAAAGTGGAAGCAAATGGAGCAAGAGATCCATGAGAATAACAGACAGGAATGGATTGCAAGTTGTGTGGGCGATAAGAATGGCTGGGAGGAATCAAAATGAGCGTGAATGGGTGGTAACAAGAGGAGACAGAGTGGGAGCCGAATGGGATGTGAGAAAATGGAAGAATGAGATAGACAAAGAAGTGAAATATGTGGGATTGAATGAATGGAAGAATGAGATGGAAAGAAAGAAGACCCTGGAATGGTACAAGGAGAAAGAGGCCCCGAGGTATGAAAGGTGGTATGATGGAAGCTTGGGCGGTGATCTTCTCTTCCGAGCGAAGGCACAGTGTATGGATGTGAATGCAAGGAGTTACAGGTGATCTGAGTCCGGCAGCAAAGTGTGCCAGATGTGTGACATGGGAGAGGATGAGACGGTGGAACATGTGGTGCTGGAGTGTGTGAAGTATGCCAGAGACAGGAATGAGATGATGCAAGTGATACTGACTGAGTTAGGGCATGATAGGAATGAAAGAGTGGAGAAGGCAGGAAAGTAATGGATGGTGTTGTTGCTGGGTTTGTGTAGAGAGGATGATTGAGGCGGTGAAAGAGTTTCTGGAGAGAATGTGGGGTACCAGATGTATGAACAATTAGGATAGAGAATGCTGTTCGTTTCTCCTTTTTTTCCCCCCTTCTACAGGAGTTGCCGATCCAAAGGCCTGGCCTCAGGAGTTATCCTGTGCCACCTGTACCATCAAGATCAAGATCAAGACCCTGCTACAGGAAAATAGTAAGGCTCGAGAAAGATTTGCTAAATTGAGAGTAAGGACAGCCCATAATCTGCTGGCGCTCCAGCCCATCTTGTAAGTAGGTTAGCAGAGTAAATTGTTGAGAAGGGGCTAGGTTGTGTGCCATGTGCTGAGACGATATAATACTTGAAGAATTTCTGTGTGTGGTGTAAAATTAGTCTGCATAATTGCAGTTTCCCCCAATAAACCGCACGTAAGTATGAAGTGACTCACGGTCTAGATCACACTGCTAGGAGCATTTCTAACCCCACATTACCTTGTCGCAAACGAATAATAAGGTTCGGTAGGTTAAGTAAGGTTAGGTTAGGTTGGGTTAGGATAGGTCAGGTTAGGATAGGTTGGGTTAGGATAGGTAAGGTTAGGTTAGGATAGGTTAGGATGGAAAAGGTTAGACAAGGTGGTAATTGTCTAGAGTCCTTACCGGGCCTTATTACTGGTCTATTCACTTCAATTCTTTTACACATACCTTCACATGCACCTAAAACATCATTTTAAAGTGGGGGACAAATGCCCCCTTCCCTCTAGTCCAGCAAAATTGGGGACATGTGGGAAGGCGGGGTTTTTGGGTGGGGGAGACATAAATCAGCGAGCGATTTTCGGCCAGGTTAGGTTAGGTTAGGTTAGGTTAGGTTAGGTTAGGTTAACCTAACCTAGGTTAGGTTAGGTTAGGTTAGGTTAACCTAACCTAACCTAACCTAACCTAACCTATCCTAACCTAACCTAACCTAACCTAACCTAACCTGGCCGAAAATCGCTCGCTGATTTATGTCTCCCCCACCCAAAAACCCCGCCTTCCCACATGTCCCCAATTTTGCTGGACTAGAGGGAAGGGGGCATTTGTCCCCCACTTTAAAATGATGTTTTAGGTGCATGTGAAGGTATGTGTAAAAGAATTGAAGTGAATAGACCAGTAATAAGGCCCGGTAAGGACTCTAGACAATTACCGACAAGGTTAGGTAAGGTTAGGTTAGGTTAGGTTATCTTAGCTTTCTGGTTGTGTTTGAATACACTAATGATGGGGTTTCAAGGTGAGCACAGCCCCCTCGTTATAATAGGTTTTTGGTTTGCTACATTTAGGAAATTTCCTTGACTTCTAGGGAAATTTCCCTACATTTTCAAAGTCTATATATCACTCGTATGTGCCCCCCACCAAAAAAAAAAAAAAAACCCGGTTCCCCACTGGCCCCCAAGCTAGAAATGCTCCAAACAGGGAGATGTAGACCCTGCAAAGGTTATGTATGGTGTATTGATTGAAACTACAATAATATCAAAGCAACAATTGAGTCACAAGGAATGGCATCATCAGACAAGGAATTCCAAATATTGATACATCTTATGCTGAAGAATCTGTGTTGGCATTCAACTGATGTGTGGGGCATGGCCACCTTAAATCTATGGCCTTTCATGTGGTTTAGTGGAGAGAGAAAGAAGAGATTCTGTGGTACAATAGAGAACTAGTTGTGGAAAATTTTTTAGCATTTTATTAAATCAGTTTTTATCAGTCTACCTCTGACAGAATACAGGTTCAGATTTTTTAACTGATCTGAATAGTTTAGTTCTGATAGGCCAGAGATTTGCTTGGTCCACCTATGTTGTATGGATTCAAGGAGTCTCAGATCACCTAAGTACTCTGTATTCCATACAGTGAAGCTGAACTCCAACAATGGTCTGATATCTGATTTGAATAGTGATCATGAAATCTTTATCTTGATAGAGTGTGGATCTCAGTAAGTTATTTGCCATGCCTGCTGCTTTCTTGACAGTGATTGTGATGTGGGGAGTGGAATTTCAGGGAGCTGTGTACCATGATACCTAGGTCTTTGTGTGTAGTGTTATTCATGTGGTAGTGTTGGAGTGGGCCTGTGCTGTTCCAATCTACTGAGTCTCTTTGGCAGTGAAGTTCTCCACACTTGTTAAGATTAAAGCACAGACCCCAAGAGTCAGCAACTTTGTAAACTGTGTCAATGTCTCTTTGACAGGTGCTTGTGTCTACAACTAGAGGAGCAGAAATCAAGACCTAGCCTGAGGTAGATTTTCATATCATCAGCGAGAAATTTAAATTTCGAATGAATATATGATAGCAGGAAATTGGGATCACCTGAAGATCCGCCACCCCAGCCGCACTTGGGGTGGCAGATCTTCAGGTGAGACAATCTGGGGTGGCGGATCTTCAGGTGATCCCATACTTTTAATGAAGTAAACTTTTTTCTGCATTTTTTATATCCACTCAGTTTTTTAATGCGTTCATGTTGTTAGGTTAGGTTAGGTTAGGTTAGGTTAACCTAACCTAACCTAACCTAACCTAACCTAACCTAACCAAGTGAGAGAGTCTGGGGTGGCAGATCTTCAGGTGAGACAATCTGGGGTGGCGGATCTTCAGGTGAGACAATCTGGGGTGGCGGATCTTCAGGTGATCCCTGTGGGGTGGCGGATCTTCAGGTGTTCCGGAAATTGATACATACCAGAAACAGTAATGGGCTGAGGACTGAGCCCTGGGGCACTCCACTGAGAACAGCCCTGGAGGAGCTCATGCAGCCTCAAATGAGACATACAGAGACTTGCATGTCAGTCTGTTAGAAATTCTGGATTAATCTGGATATCACATCCGTGTTACATACAAGCATGAAACTCACATGTCATGGAGAAAGGTTCGGTGTTCTTGCTGTAAATGTAAAAAAGTTGGGGGAGGGCACATGTCTAGTATGGCTGTAGTACCACTCAAGAGAGTGGAGAAATTTGATATTTTCTAAGTCCAGCGAGCTCAGCACCAGTCAAGAGTAAACAATGAAATCGTTTTCTTTTCTTTATAACTGGGATTTGTGGGTAGTGGCATATTAGGATTTCACAGTATCTATACAGCTGATCTCTCCAATCACACACTGCCACTCGTGAGGCCATTACTGAGGCCACCATTTGCGATTTTCTATGGTAAGTTCAGTCACACTCTTCATTTGTTTTAGAGACGTGTCAGGCGTTCTGATAGAGGCTCACTGTCATTTGTTAATATGGTTACCCAGTGGAGGGAGGTGAAGCAAGCTGTGCCAGTGTTCAGCAGGAAAAAAGTCACTATATGAGATATTTACCTTCAGCACTGGTTAAGATGTGATATATTAACATAAGGAAGAGGTTCCATGTGTTTATTAAGGAAGCCTCTAAACTGTGCCCACATCCATTGCCACACCATACCAGTAAGGCACAACGGTATAATTTTTTGAGGTACCTCGTTAGGTTAGGTTATGCTAGGTTAGGTCAGATTAGGTTAGGTTATGCTAGGTTAGGTTAATGTCCCTGCAGGTGGGGTCCAGCAGGGACACAGTCCCACTGGGTAGGTTAGGTTATGCTAGGTTAGGTTAATGTTCAAGCAGGGGGGATAGTCTACGGGCTAGGATAGGTTAGGGAAATTTAAAATATTTAGTTAAATTTTCTTAGATTCTTGAATGCCCTTATTTCACTTATTTTCATCCCCCCCTCCAAAACCCCTGATTTCCCACCGCCCCCAAAGCTTGTTTGAGGGGTTAGGAGGGATTGGGGGGAATGGGGGATGGACTTATCAAGAAGTACCAAACTTAGTGATCCAGGACAGAAGGGAGCTGTGAATCTCCAGTGGCCTTAGTTTGTTAATGAGTAGTGAGTGGTTAACAACATTAAAGGCCTTGCTGAAGTCAAATAAGACAACATCCATTATGAATGTGGCATCCAACCATGCAGTGACATTGTTGTACACAAGTAACAAATGATCGTCAACTGTTCTACCATGATGGAATCCATACTGGTCATTGGATAATATATCATTAGAGTCGAGAAAATTTTATAGTGCTTCTGCAATAAAGTGATCTAAAGTTTTGCAGCAGACGGAGGTCAGGCTGATTAGCTGGTAGTTCAAAGGGTACTATATATGGAGAGCCTTTCTTAAATAGGGAGATAATAGTGGATTTTTTCCATTCTTGAAGTAGCTAACCACAAGAAAGAAACTTGAAATATCATGCATGAAGGAAGAGCCAGAGATGGGCAAGATTTCAAGAGGTTGGGGTGTAAGCCATCAGGTCCTATGCTGGGGTATGGGTCTAGCGCTTTGAGCTCTTTCCAGACTTCCTGCAGAGTTGGAGTGATACTCAAGAACACCCTCAAAGGTTTGATGAGGGGGGGGGGAGAATTACTGACATGGCTTGAATAGACTGAACAAAAGTGAGTTGAAAAGGTGTCAGCCATCTGTGTAGTCTGAAGTTAAGTCCCTGAAGTCCAACCTCAAGGGGCCCATAGAAGGCATCCCAAGTTTTTCCCTCCTGATATACTAGTGAAATGGCTTTGAAGAGGTCTGCAGCATTAAGATCAGTGACTTTTCATGTTCGATTTGCTGGTTATTAAAGTAGTTACAGAATCTGTCACTCATAGTATTTTAGCGAGCCAGGGCTGGTATAGCTTGTGGGGACTATCTGCTGAGATTACTTCTTGAGAGTTTGTAAGCTTGTCTGGCTTTTCTGTGGGAGTTTTCAAGACCTTGGGTGGTGATCTAGGGTTGGTTAGGGGTGTGTAAGGCATATTTGGTTCATACTTGTTGATTAACCCCTAAACAGTGGTGATCATCTATGTAGGCACAACCTAGTGAGCCGGCTCGCTCGCATTGGTAATCATCTATTAAGGCATGATTTTTTACACCCAGAGTTTTGAATTCAGATGTCTTATTTTCCTCTGAGATGTTCTGGAGACGTGGCAACTAAATCGCTGGGGAGACGAGGGATTTTCTCCAGATATAGAGGTCTCAGGCATGATTTATGGAGCTATGGAGGTGTCTGGCAACTCATATGATGTGCTAGGTGGATTGGGTGCTTTCTATGTGCTTTTCCGCCACAAATCCCACAGTACGGCAGTTTTGAGGTTTTTGTGTGTGTGAGTGTTATTATTATTATTATTATTATTATTATTATTATTATTATTATTATTATTGTTATTATTATTATTATAATTATTATTATTATTATTATTTCAATAATGTTGAGAGAGAGAGAGGGAGAGAGAGAGAGAGAGAGAGAGAGAGAGAGAGAGAGAGAGAGAGAGAGAGAGAGAGAGAGAGAGAGAGAGAGAGAGCGCATTATGAACCTGCAGCTAGATTTTATGAATACTACTGTAGGTTTGCAATGGATGAATACCTGCTTACTTAGCTAAGTGAGTTTTAGTCACACTGAAAAAGTGTTACCAGAATCTGGGCCGGGGACCCAATTCACATGTATCCCACCAAACATTTTCCCCAAACTCTGCCCTTTTGAAAGTGGTTTCATTTAGTAGTTAGATTTTTATTAAAAACAGGCAACAGCAGAATTATAGTTCAAAAGTAATTATTTGTGATTGTAAAGAAAACAGTTGAAATTCATTAGATGATCAAACCAATGATTGCTTCTACAATTTTGCAGAATCAGTTTTTTTTATATGAAGTCACTTGGATATCAAAATAAATTTTGAAATGGATGTTTGTTGTAAATCAATTTTTTTTTTTATTCCATTCTCTCTCTCTCTCTCTCTCTCTCTCTCTCTCTCTCTCTCTCTCTCTCTCTCTCTCTCTCTCTCTCTCTCTCTCTCTCTCTCTCTCTCTCTCTCTCTCTCTCTCTCTCTCTCTCTCTCTCTCTCTCTCTCTTCTCTCTCTCTCTCTCTCGTATAATATATATATATATATATATATATATAGTATATATATATGTATTATATATATATATATATATATATATATATATATATATATATATATATATATATATATATATATATATATATATATATATATATATATATATATATATATATATATATATATATATATATATATATATATATATATATATATATATATATATATATATATATATATATATATATATATATATATATATATATATATATATATATATATATATATATATATATATATATATATATATATATATATATATATATATATATATATATATATATATATATATATATATATATATATCATATAATGTATGAGGCATTCAGTTACATAGTGATGTAAGTGCCAAAATCTAAAAGTGGAGAGAAATGCAGTTAGTTTGGCAATGTGCAGAATGCAATAATTTTTTTTATTGGAATAAGCTAGGAAGCTCTAGTTTGTTTTAAATTGAAGCCCAATGACTTTGCTTTCTATTCAGCACTAAAACATTAAACATTACGCAACACATTATGAATGATGCAACATTAACTGCATTTTTCTCCATTTTTTTAGTACACATTTAGAGAAAAAACATCTAAACACACCCCAGGTCACCTCATTTCATATTTTTTCAAATCATGCTATTTTATAAGTGTGTGTGTGTGTGTGTGTGTGTGTGCGTGTGTGTGTGTGTGTGTGTGTGTGTGTGTGTGTGTGTGTGTGTGTGGAGTGAGTGTATTTACCAAGTTGTACTTATCTAGTTTTATAATACAGGGTTTGAGCAGGGCTTATAGTGTTCTGCCTCTACATCTGTATTTATCCAGCATTTCCTTAAATTTTTGCATGTTTGCTGCTGTAACAACCTCTTCATTTTGGCCATTCCAGATATCCACAGTTCTATGTGGAAAACTGTACTTCTTTAATATCTCTCAAACACTGCCTCTTCCTGATCTTCTTTGAGTTTCCTCTTGTCCATCCAACTTCATCTTCTTTCAGCAACACCAGGTCCTGCTTGTCCATCTTCTCAATGTTGTTTACTATTTTATACATCATTATTAGGTCTCCTCTTTCTCTCCTAACTTGCAAAGTTGGCAGTCCCATTTCCATCAACCTCTCTTCATATGTTCAGCTCTGGTACCATTTTTTGTAGCTGCCCTCTGAATTCTTTCCAACTTCTTTATATCTTTCTTCATATGTGAAGACCACACCATTGCTGCATATTCCAGCCTGGGACAGAGCATAGTGGCTGTAATTTTTTTCATCATAGTCTTATCCATGTAATGAAATGCCACTCTACTATTTGTTAACATCCTGTACATCAAGCCAAATATCTCATTTATATGCTGTTCTTGGGTCAGGGTATCTTAAATAACCATTCCTAGGCCTTTCTCCTCATTGGTCCTCATTATTCCTTTCTTCCCCATTTTTATAGTCCCATGCAGGTCTTCTTTTACTCTTTCCCATTTCCATCACATGGCATTTCTTAGCATTGAATTCCAATTTCCACCTCTTGCTCCACCCATAAATCTTGTCAATATCTCTTTGCAACTCCATACAATCAACATGGCTCTTTATTACTCTTAATAATTTTGCATCATCACCAAACAGATTAATATAACTGGTCACACCCTCCTGCATATCATTGATGTATATTTGGAACATAATGGGTGCTAACATTGACCCCTGTGGTACTCTGCTTGTTACATTACTCCAACCTGAACAGGTGTCCCTGATCACAGTTCTTATTTCTCTATCCTTTAAGTAATCTCTCATTCATTTCAGTATTGTCCCACTCAGTCCTCCTATATGTTCCATTTCCACAATAGTCTTTTATGCAGGACTTTATCAAAAGCTTTTTTGATGTCCAAGTACACTGTATCTACTCACCCATCTCTGTTTTGTACTTCCTCTATTACTCTTGTTTAGAAACTTAGTAAATTTGTCACACATGACCTTCCTTTTCTGAAACCAAATTGACTATTTGTTATAACTTTGCTTTCTTCCAAATATTTCATCCACTTTTTCTTGATCACTATTTCACAGATCTTGCCCACAACACTAGTTAGTGACACCGGTCTATAATTTAGTGGCTCAGTCCTCTTTCCTCCTTTGTGTATTGGCACTATATTTACTCTCTTCCACTCTCTTGGTACTCTTCCCTCTATCAATGAGCTGTTAATCACATCCCAAATTGGTTCCACCACTTGTTCTCTACATTCCTTTAGTGTCCAACCTGACACTCCATCAGACCCCAATGCATTCTTGACATCCAACTTCTCTAACAATTTGCCAATTTCATGTTTTTGCACCAAGGCTTTCTGTAACCATCGACTCCCCCTCCCCCCACACACACACTTTGGTTTTGTAACATCCGCCTCTACATTGAACACAGACCTGAAACTCTCATTCATAATTTCACTCATCTCTTCTACTGTTTGATATATCCTTTCTCCCTTTACTATCTTGTTAGTGGTCTCTCTGCTTGTCATCTTTCCATTGATATATCTGTAAAAAAAAGCTTGGGCCTCTTCACATTTCTGTACCATTTCTTTTCAAATTGTTTCTCCTCTTCTCTCTTATTCTAGCATACTCATTCCTTGCCTCCTTATACTGATCTCTATTATTCTAATATCTTTGCTTCAGTTTCTTCCAAGCTATGAGTATATCATTTCCTTTCTTAGCTTCTGGCAATATACCAAATATGTTTGCTCCTCCTTACTTCATATACAGGTACATACTTCTGCACACCCTCATTGTACTTCTTCAGGAATGTTTTGTGTTTCTCTTGCACTGTCTTGACTTCCATAAGTCCCTTCCAGTCAATACTCCCAAAGAATTTCCTTAACTCTGCAAAATTTGTCTTTGCATGATTTAATCTCCCATTCTTATAATCATCTTTACATGCTAGAACTTCCCAGTCTTGCAGTACCACTTCTAACATCACATGGTCACTTTTTCCCATTGGACTTAAGCATTTAATGGTTGGACTGAGCTCCATTTTTTTTTTTTTTTTTATTTAGTGAGCACCAGGTCTAGCATAGATGGTTCCTCCTCCCCTCTGTATCTTTTAAATTCCTCCACCCATTGGTCCATTGTATTCACCATAGCATTTCTTCACTCCACGGTCCAGCATTTCCATTAACTTCCATCTCCCAGCTTACATTTTTTTTTTTTTTTTTTTTTTTTTTTTTTTTTTTTTTTTTTATGTAGGAAGGATACTGGCCAAGGGCAACAAAAATCTAATAAAAAAAATGCCCACTGAAATGCCAGTCCCTTAAAAGGGTCAGAGCAGTGGTCAAAAATTGGTGGATAAGTGTCTTGAAACCTCCCTCTTGAAGCAATTCAAGTCATAGGAAGGTGGAAATACAGAAGCAGGCAAGGAGTTCCAGAGTTTACCAGAGAAAGGGATGAATGATTGAGAATACTGGTTAACTCTTGCGTTAGAGAGGTGGACAGAATAGGGGTGAGAGAAAGAAGAAAGTCTTGTGCAGCGAGGCCGCGGAAGGAGGGGAGGCATGCAGTTAGCAAGATCAGAAGAGCAGTTGGCATGAAAATAGCGGTAGAAGACAGCTAGATATGCAACATTGCGGCGGTGAGAGAGGGGCTGAAGACAGTCAGTTAGAGGAGAGGAGTTGATGAGACGAAAAGCTTTTGATTCCACCCTGTCTAGAAGAGCAGTATGAGTGGAACCCCCCCAGACATGTGAAGCATACTCCATACATGGACGGATAAGGCCCTTGTACAGAGTTAGCAGCTGGGGGGGTGAGAAAAACTGGCGGAGACGTCTCAGAACACCTAACTTCATAGAAGCTGTTTTAGCTAGAGATGAGATGTGAAGTTTCCAGTTCAGATTATAAGTAAAGGACAGACCGAGGATGTTCAGTGTAGAAGAGGGGGACAGTTGAGTGTCATTGAAGAAGAGGGGATAGTTGTCTGGAAGATTGTGTCGAGTTGATAGATGGAGGAATTGAGTTTTTGAGGCATTGAACAATACCAAGTTTGCCCTGCCCCAATCAGAAATTTTAGAAAGATCAGAAGTCAGGCGTTCTGTGGCTTCCCTGCGTGATATGTTTACCTCCTGAAGGGTTGGACGTCTATGAAAAGACGTGGAAAAGTGCAGGGTGGTATCATCAGCATAGGAGTGGATAGGACAAGAAGTTTGATTTAGAAGATCATTAATGAATAATAAGAAGAGAGTGGGTGACAGGACAGAACCCTGAGGAACACCACTGTTAATAGATTTAGGAGAAGAACAGTGACCGTCTACCACAGCAGCAATAGAACGGTCAGAAAGGAAACTTGAGATGAAGTTACAGAGAGAAGGATAGAAACCGTAGGAGGGTAGATTGGAAATCAAAGCTTTGTGCCAGACTCTATCAAAAGCTTTTGATATGTCCAAGGCAACAGCAAAAGTTTCACCAAAGTCTCTAAAAGAGGATGACCAAGACTCAGTAAGGAAAGCCAGAAGATCACCAGTAGAGCGGCCTTGACGGAACCCATACTGGCGATCAGATAGAAGGTTGTGAAGTGATAGATGTTTAAGAATCTTCCTGTTGAGGATAGATTCAAAAACTTTAGATAAGCAGGAAATTAAAGCAATAGGACGGTAGTTTGAGGGATTAGAGCGGTCACCCTTTTTAGGAACAGGTTGAATGTAGGCAAACTTCCAGCAAGAAGGAAAGGTAGATGTTGACAGACAGAGCTGAAAGAGTTTGACTAGTCAAGGTGCAAGCACGGAGGCACAGTTTCGGAGAACAATAGGAGGGACCCCATCAGGTCCATAAGCCTTCCGAGGGTTTAGGCCAGCGAGGGCATGGAAAACATCATTACGAAGAATTTTAATATGTGGCATGAAGTAGTCAGAGGGTGGAGGAGAGGGAGGAACAAGCCCAGAATCGTCCAAGGTAGAGTTTTTAGCAAAGGTTTGAGCAAAGAGTTCAGCTTTAGAAATAGATGTGATAGCAGTGGTGCCATCTGGTTGAAGTAGAGGAGGGAAGAAGAAGAAGCAAAGTTATTGGAGATATTTTTGGCTAGATGCCAGAAATCACGAGGGGAGTTAGATCTTGAAAGGTTTTGACATTTTCTGTTAATGAAGGAGTTTTTGGCTAGTTGGAGAACAGACTTGGCATGGTTCCGGGCAGAAATATAAAGTGCATGAGATTCTGGTGAAGGAAGGCTTAAGTACCTTTTGTGGGCCACCTCTCTATCATGTATAGCACGAGAACAAGCTGTGTTAAACCAAGGTTTAGAAGGTTTAGGACGAGAAAAAGAGTGAGGAATGTACGCCTCCATGCCAGACACTATCACCTCTGTTATGCGCTCAGCACACAAAGACGGGTCTCTGACACGAAAGCAGTAGTCATTCCAAGGAAAATCAGCAAAATACCTCCTCAGGTCCCCCCAACTAGCAGAGGCAAAACGCCAGAGGCACCTTCGCTTAGGGGGATCCTGAGGAGGGATTGGAGTGATAGGACAAGATAAAGATATGAGATTGTGATCGGAGGAGCCCAACGGAGAAGAAAGGGTGACAGCATAAGCAGAAGGATTAGAGGTCAGGAAGAGGTCAAGAATGTTGGGCGTATCTCCAAGACGGTCAGGAATACGAGTAGGGTGTTGCACCAATTGCTCTAGGTCATGGAGGATAGCAAAGTTGTAGGCTAGTTCACCAGGATGGTCAGTGAAGGGAGAGGAAAGCCAAAGCTGGTGGTGAACATTGAAGTCTCCAAGAATGGAGATCTCTGCAAAAGGGAAGAGGGTCAGAATGTGCTCCACTTTGGAAGTTAAGTAGTCAAAGAATTTCTTATAGTCAGAGGAGTTAGGAGAGAGGTATACAGCACAGATAAATTTAGTATGAGAATGACTCTGTAGTCGTAGCCAGATGGTGGAAAACTCGGAAGATTCAAGAGGGTGGGCACGAGAGCAGGTTAAGTCATTGCGCACGTAAACGCAGCATCCAGCTTTGGATTGAAAATGAGGATAGAGAAAGTAGGAGGGAACAGAAAAGGGGCTACTGTCAGTTGCCTCAGACACCTGAGTTTCAGTGAGGAAAAGAAGATGAGGTTTAGAAGAGGAGAGGTGGTGTTAAAGTCTCCCACTAGTAATATTTTACTGTCTTTACTTATCATGGTTTAGGCACTTCAACACTTCCTTTTACATTTCCTTGTGATCCTCCAGCCTCCATGTATTAGTCTTCGGTGGCACATACATTAATAAGATCCTCCTTTCTCTTCCACTGGTCCTGATTGTTATACCTATGACCTCCACCATGCCATCTCCATATTACACTTGTTCCACATATATATCATCTTGAACCATTATCAGTACTCTTCCTCCTTCTCTTCCCTTTCTATCTCTCCTGCAATAACCATATCCCTCTTCCTTAAGTGGACTTCCTCTTTTAACTTTGTCTTCGTTAGGCACAACACATCTGGTCTACTTTCCTTTAGTTAATCTCTCACTTCCAGTACACCTGAAAGTAACTCATCTGTGTTTGTATACATTTCTTTTAATGTACTACTCCTCCCACTACTTGTAATTTCTCGGAGTGCTGCTGTGGTTCTTTCATTTCTTATTCCCTTTCCCAAATATACCATTTCCTTAGTCTCATATCTAGTACCATCCAATAAAATTTCCTCTTCTTGGTTTCTGTCCTCTCTCTTTTTTTTTTTTTTTTTTGCTTTATTTCTCAGATCCCTCTTTTTCCCTTTCTTCCAAGTTCATATCTTTTTACCCAAATGTTCCTGTATTTCAAACTTTCAGCCAGCTTCCCAGTTCTCGCTAGGATCTCCTCTACTGCGACTTGGGATCTCATTCTCATTTTTAATGGTCTTTTACCTCCCGTACTATATTTTCCTATTCTATATGCTTCTTTCACTTCTCATTCCAGTCCCTGTTCCTCATCTTGGACTATTGTAATAATTTTCCTTACCAACTCCTTCCCTCTCTCTCACTAACTTAACTGGGTTTTTCTTCTCTTGAAGTCCAAAAAAGACAATGCATTTCTTCTTATCTACTGTGTCTCATCAAAACCTCTTTTTCTTGAATTACCTGAATTACTGTGTCCTTGGTCTTTTCCTGTATTTGTTTTTTAACCACCTCTGTGAAGTTGACTTTTTCATCCTCATATTCTTTCTTCCAGGCATTTCTCATTTCCTCCAGTTTGGCTTCACATACTGCTCCTTCCACTTTTCGTGCACTATCCTCCTCCTTTTCTTGCAGCCCCTGAAGAGTTACTTCATATCCATTACACTTAGCCTTAAGCATCCCATTTTCTTTCTTTAGCTCCTCCATTGCCTCTTTCATTTCATTGTTTATCTTTAGAGCACTCTCACATTCACTATACTTCTTTCTCAATTCCTAATTTTCCATAATAAGTTTGTCCTGGTTTTCCAGAATGCCTGAGATCAGTTCCCTCATGCACCTTATTTCTCTCTTTACACTGATTATCTTCCTCATACTTCCTTTCTCTTCTCTGAATCATGAAAAATCCCTTTCTGCACTTGCTTCCACCAATTGTCTCAAGCCCACATATAATATATATATATTACCTAGATGTATATATATATATATATATATATATATATATATATATATATATATATATATATATATATATATATATATATATATATATATATATATAATGTGCCTTCTGTCTTACCTCACTTGGTTTGTTTACAAACACATCACGACTGGTGGCACCACCTAGATCTTCCTTTCCTCCCAATTTTTCAACCACAAAATATTTCTTTATGTATTAAATTTGGAGACAGGACACTCTCTAGCCCCATCCCCTCACCTTTGTATATACAGGAGCCAGTAGCATGTGTGTCTTCAGAAGCTCTAGCACCCACATCTGAACAGCTGTCTTTGTGTGTGTGTGTGTGTGTGTGTGTGTGTGTGTACACATTAATGAGAGAAAAAACTCTCACAAAAATCTCGCCATAATCTAAGATAGTGCATGTGTATTTTTTTTAATTACCTAGTTGCAATTACTTAGTTGTAACATGTAGGAAGAGAGCTATGCTTGAGTTGTCCCATTTCCATCTACAAATGTCTAGTCTTTCCTTAAATTTATACAAGGTTTTAGCATTGACAACTTTTGCATCCATTGCATTCCACACACCAACACATTGTTGTGGCAAGCTGAACTTCTTTACATCCCTCCTGCTGTAGCTTTTTTTCAGTTTCTTTCCATGTCCTCTAGTGACCCTGGTATTCCAAATTGTCAAGTCTTCATTGTCAATTTTTTCAAATTTTTTTGTAGTTCTATACACTGCAATTAAGTCTCCTCTTTCTTTCCTCTTTTCTAAACTTGTCAATTTTAATGCCTTCAGTCTCTCTTCGTATGACATTTCCCTTAAATTGGAAGGAAGTTTTGAGGCTGTTCTTTGAATTCTTTCTAATTTTCCTATGTTTTTTTTTTTTCAAGTTTGGAGCCATGGCTGTATACTCTAATCTTGGCCTTATTAGGGTTGTAATCAGTTTCTTGGTCGTTTCTCCATCTATATAATTGAAAGCTGCCTTGATGTATCTTATGGACCTGATGGGGTCCCTTCTATTGTTCTCCAAAACTGTGCCTCCGTGCTTGTGCCTTGCCTAGTCAAATTCTTTCAACTTTGTCTGTCAACATCTACCTTTCCTTCTTTCTGGAAGTTGCCTACATTCAGCCTGTTCCTAAAAAAAGGATGACTGTTCTAATCCCTCAAATTACCATCCTATTGCTTTAATTTCCTGCCTATCTAAAGTTTTGAATCTATTCTCAACAAGAAGATTCTTAAACATCTTTCACTTCACAACCTTCTATCTGATCGCCAGTATGGGTTCCGTCAAGGCCGCTCTACTGGTGATCTTTTGGCTTTCCTTACGAGTCTTGGTCATCCTATTTCAAAGATTTTGGTGAAATTTTTGCTGTTGCCTTAGACACATCGAAAGCTTTTTTATAGAGTCTGGCACAAAGCTTTAATTTCTAAACTACCCTCTTATGGCTTTTATCCTTCTCTCTGTAACTTCATCTCATATTTCCTTTCTGACTGTTTTATTGCTGCTGTGGTAAACGGTCACTGTTCTTCTCCTAAATCTATTAACAATAATGTTCCTCAGTGTTCTGTCCTGTCACCTACTATTTCCACTTCCCACTTCTATTATTCATCAATTCTAAACCAGACTTCTTGTCCTATCTACTCCTACGCTGATGATATTACCCTCCACTTTTCCACGTCTTTTCATAGACTTCCAACACTTTAGGAAGAAAACAGTTCATGCAGAGTCTTGGTCATCCACTTTTAGAGATTTTGGTGAAACTTTTGCTGTTGCCTTAGGCATATCAAAAGCTTTTGATAGGGTCTGGCATAAAGCTTTGATTTCCAAACTACCCTTTTACGGTTTCTATCCTCTCTAGCTTCATCTCAAGTTTTCTTTCTGGCCGTGCTATTGACGCTGTGGAAGATGGTCACTGTTCTCCTAAATCTATTAACAGTGGTGTTCCTCAGGGTTCTGTCCTGTCACCCAATCTCTTCCTATTATTATTCATCAATGATCTTCTAAACCAAGCTTCATGTCCTACCCACTCCTATGCTGATGATACCACCCTGCACTTTTCCATGTCTTCATAGACTTCCAACCCTTCAGGAAGTAAACAGTTCATGCTGGGAAGCCACAGAACACCTGACTTATGATCTCTAAAATTTCTAATTGGGGCAGAGCAAACTTGGCATTGTTCAGTGCCTCCAAAACTCAGTTCCTGCATCTATCAACGTGACATAATCTTCCAGACAATTATACCCTCTTCTTCAATGACACTCAACTGTTACCACTTCTACACTGAACATCCTCTGTCTGTCCTTTTCTTATAATCTAAACTGGAAATTTCACATCTCATCTCTAGCCAAAACAGTTTCTGTGAAGTTAGGCATTCTGAGATGTCTAACCCCCCCCTCTAGCTACTAATTCTGTACAAGGGCCATCCATGTATGGAATATACCTCACATGTCTTGGGGGTTCCACTCATACCACTCTTCTAGACCGGGTGGAATCAAAAGCTTTTTGTCTCATCAACTCCTTTCCTCAAACTGACTGTCTTCAACCTCTTTCTCATCATTGTAATATTGCATCTCTAGCTATCTTCTACCACTATTTTCATGTTAACTGCTCTTTTGATCTTACTAACTGCATGCCTGCCCTCCTCCCATGGCCTCATTGCACAAGATTTTCTTCTTTCTTTGACCCATGTTCTGTCCACCTCTCAAATACGAGAGTTAACCAGTATTCTCAATTATTTATCCCTTTCTCTGGTAAACTCTGGAACTCCCTGCCTGCTTCTGTATTTCTGCCTTCCTATGTCTTGAATTCTTTCAAGAGGGAGGTTTCAAGACAGTTATCCTTAATTTTTTTACTACTGCTTCAGAATCTATTTGGGGGCTGACATCTGAGTGGGGTTTTTTTTTCTTACTGGATTTTTGTTACCCTTGGCCAGTGTTCCTCCTACATAAAAAAAAAAAAAGTAAGTTAATAAGCTCTTGTCTGCATGCTGCAGTGCATATTTATGAAAAACTGCAAGGTTTTTTCATTTCACAGAGCTAGCTAGCTAGCCCTCTCAGTCCTCCCACACCCACTGCAGTGATGTCATTAGTGGCTAACTCCTGATTGGCTGCTGCCTGCCTCCCTCCCCCACTCCCCCACTCTCTCTCTCTCTCTCTCTCTCTCTCTCTCTCTCTCTCTCTCTCTCTCTCTCTCTCTCTCTCTCTCTCTCTCTCTCTCTCTCTCTCTCTCTCTCTCTCTCTCTCTCTCTCTCTCTCTCTCTCTCTCTCTCCACTCTTATCTTCTAGTTTCATGGGTACCATGTGTACAAAGCTTTGGTGATGAACTTGTCAATCACGATCTTGAACTCAATGTCCAGTAAAACAGCTGATGTGGGTGGGGGTGGCTGTGGAGTGGAGGATGGAAATATGTTGCCATGGCAACTCCTACCTGAAATCACTTCTAATGTAGCCGCTCATTCACCCAACCTCTCAGATCATAGTAACAGACAATAGTGGGATTACCATGTCTCAGAAAGAGAGAGAGAGAGAGAGAGAGAGAGAACCTTACCACCTTTCAAAAATATTATACCTGCTGTCTCTGAAATGTTTCATATAACTGTCTTGCATATCGGTTGAAATTAGCATGATATTTGGTAGAGTTTTTAATTTCATGTATCATGTCACTACAAGACTGAACCGAGGTACTGGACTTACTTAGCACTCACACTTTATAGTTTTATTGTGAGATTATGCAGGAAAGGAAGTAGAACACACACACAAACACTGATCACACTGCCTGATTGTGTGACACACACCCTCTTATCCCTCACTTATGAGTCATATGTTCTTATATATTTATGCAAAATACTGCAGGAAGGAGAATAATAATTACACTAAAGATATATACCAAAACACACACACACACACACACACACACACATATATATATATATATATATATATATATATATATATATATATATATATATATATATATATATATATATATATATATTTATATATATATATATATATATATATATATATATATATATATATTTATTTATTTATTTATTTATTTATTTATTTATTTATTTATTTTTATTTATTTTTTTTGGGGGGGGTGGGAAAATTTATTGTATGGCTGGCAAGGAGTTAGCTGTTGGCAGTGAACTCATTGATAACTGATTTTCATCTGTTGTCATATTGCTTCGCGAGCAATTGAAGGAAAAGTACAGAATATCATAGATTAGACTGTTTTTTTTGGAGATTTTTTTTTACATGGTCATTCCTTATGAAATTTTGATTGACTTAGTAAGAATAATTTCCTAAAACTCCTTTGTTTAAAATTTATTTTTATTTGGAAAAAATTTCCTAGGGCAGCCTGTTTTTTATTTGTGCTGTGGACAAAAAAGTTAAGAAGCAAGACTGTCAAGAATCCCAAGCCCACTGCCCCAAGGATAATTGGCTCTTTTAGGATATTCTCTGTGATCTGAGTAACTGAACTGTTAAAAATATATAGACTAGATTTAGCAGGAGTATTATTTGTGACAAATTTGACGGGAGATGCCTTGGAGAGCTATACAGGAAGGAGTGCTACACTGAAACCAGAAATGGAAGTGATAATTACATTGTCATCTAGCCTGACTCCAGGATTTTTTAGCATATTTTCCTACTTTATGATAATTAATCATGGCTATTGACAAGTGTAAGGCTGGTGGTGATAGTGACAGTGTGAAGAAGTGTCAAGATATCTTGGTGGAAACTAAGGTGGCTTTTATAAAGAAACTTGATTGTTGAGAAAAAAAATGTAAAAGGTAGCCCTCATTTACAGTACGGTAGTACAGTATTTGTACAATTTATTAATTCAGTTTGTTTTGTTTTATTATGTATACAATGTCTTTATCACTGTGTACTGTACAGTATTGTTTTGACACAACTTATATTACCTACAGTCTGCGTGAAAAGTTACTGCGTCATGGGAACGGTGCAGTAGCTTTTTGCATATACTGTAATTCTCCTCCCACAAGAGAGCAGAGAGGGTTGAGAGAGATTTCGTATGTCAGACAGTGAGGTACACCCTCCTGCTCACACAGCATGGATGAAGACGCTCCTCTGTACAGTATCAGTTGTCATAGAGAGCTGATATATGGTACTGCCTTATTTGCTTTTCCTGCTTTCCATTTTCATATTGCACTTTAGTTTTTATGTATCAGCCTAGTAGACATGGGTGGAAAGCACACTGGTGAGAAAACTATTCAACCTATCATAGATCTCCATAAAGCAGGTCTTAATAGCAAAAAAAAAATCTGCATTCAAAAGGAGTTGAAGTTCTACAGTGTCCAGGAGCTAATACAGAAATTCAAAGCTGATGGGAGCAAAAGCTTACCACTCCCATAAAAGGACAAGGATATTTCTCAGGAGGCAGCTGGAAGTCAATCCCAGCTTTACAGGATGCTAAATTAAGTGAGGGAATCCTGATATATTAGCTGGTGTCTCTCTCCATACTGTCCATGATACTTAGTGCAGTGACCTTGGGTACCACAGTTACCATGCAAAGAAAAGCCACTTATAAATGACACACAGAGAAAGAAAAGGATCCAGTTTGCAAAGAAATATCAAGATTGGACCTTAGATAAGTGGCATGCAGTATTGTGGTCTGATGAAAGCACATGGTAAAACATCTACCAGAGTGTACTGGCACCCAGGGTCTGATTCTAATGATCCCTGCTACACTCAGAAAACTACAAAACACCTTCAAAGTTTAATGGTTCGGGAATGTTTTACTTCCAATGGCCTCTGTGATCTTGTTGTGTTCCCTAAAATTACTGCTGTCACTAAAGAAATGTATTTGGAACTCTTAATGGATAATCTTGAATCACTGTTTGAAATAAGCAAAGCTAAAATTTTCCAACAGGATGGAGCACCAGCTCATACTGCCAGAATTGTTAAGGAATGGCTAGATAACCATGAAGTCAACACCATAAAAGATTGGCATGGCAATTCACCTGATAAAGAATTTATGGGCTGAATTAAGAGATCGTGACACCTCCACACTCTCCAAGCTGGAGAAAGAGCTTCGCAAGTGTTGGGCCTGAGACATTTCAAAATTAAGCTGATAGTGTACCAAAATGTCTCAGAAGAAACAAGGAAATGCAATTAAATACTAAGTGAATTAGAATTTGATAGTTTTTTTATGATTTGACAGGAAATGTGCAAACAAAAATTATTGGTGTGGTAACTTTTTGCGCAGCCTGTAGACATATATCCCTAAATATTGTACAAAATAATGACTAATGAACATAATAGTTTACAAATGGCTGTCTGGAATGTTACTCATTCTGAAGTCTGAGAGAATTTGTACATTATTTAAGATGTTCCCACATTGAAAATGGTACTTATTAATCAAAGTTTATAGATTCACTGCCAAAGAAGCATCTAACCTTGTCATAACCAATGCTATCCTGCTTCATAAGTGGGTGCACAAGCTTCAGCTTCAGAAAAGAAAACATTTAGCCTCCCATCAGCTTCAATAGTTTGTAACTGTTTTAATTTTAAAACTAGTCAATTTCTGGGTTGAACTAAAGATTAATAGGTGTTAAATGAAGTTTTTTGAGATTTGTGTAAGAGATCAATTCATTATCTCTAGTACCCTCAGATCAATTTATTATCTACAGTACCCTCCTGAGTTTCACAGTATGTGAGATTCAGGTTGAGTGCTAAGTTCTTACCATCTTGACTTTCACACATTATCTTCTCGATTTTCTTGCTTTTGTTGTGTATGGGTAATATTTTCTGACCATTGGTGTCACAGTGAAAATAAACTTTTGTGAGCTATTTATTATATATGTACAGCTTGAATGTAGATGTTATATACATGGGGTAAACCACCTGTTTGCCACAACACCATTTAATGGTCATGCTAACTTGCATGTGAGAAGGGGGGGAGAGAAAGGCCTGTGTCACACTACGCGGTGATGGAGCTACCCCTCCAAACTGCTATATCACTCTGGATGTGAGAACAAAGCACACACACACAGCGCTGCAGTGCTGCACCACAACAGATATGAGAACGAAAGTCACACTCACACGCAGTTTTAGGCCTAACCTCTAATCCTTCTGCTTATACTGTCACCCTATCTTCTCCATTGAGCTCCTTCAATCACAATCTCATATCTGTATCTTGTCCTATCACTCCAATCTCTCCACAGGATACCCCAAAGTGTAGGTGCCTCTGGCATTTTTTGGTACCTAAGGAGGTATTATATTGATTTTCCTTGGAATGCTACTGCTTCTGTTTCAGAGACCTGTCTGAGTGCTGAACACATAACAGAGGTGATGGTGTCTGGCATGGAGGTGTACATTCTTGCTCCTTCTTTTGCCCTAAACCTTCTAAACCTTGGTTTAACACAGCCTGTTCTCATGCTATACATGATGGAGAAGTAGCCCGCAAAAGATACTTAAGCCCTCTATCACCAGAATCTTGTGCACTTTATATTTCTGCCTGGAATCATGCCAAGTCTGTTCTCTAACTAGCCAAAAACCCCTTCATTAATAGAAAGTATCAAAATCTTTCAAGATCTAACTCCCCTTGTGATTTCTGGCACCTAGCCAAAACATATCCAATAACCTTGCTTCTTCATCTTTCCCTCCTTTATTTCAACTAGATGGTACCACTGTCATCTCATCCTTTTCTAAAGCTGAACCCTTTGCTCAAACCTTTGCTAAAAATTTTACCTTGGATGATTCAGGGCTTTTTCCTCTCTCTTTTCCATCCTTTGGCTACTTCATGCGACCCATTGAGATCCTTTGCAGTGATGTTTTCCATACCCTCGCTGGCCTAAACCCTCAGAAGGCTTATAGACCGGACGGGGCTCCTCCTATTGTTCTCTGAAACTGTGCCTCCATGCTTGTACCTTGCCTAGTCAAACTCTTCTGACTTTGTCTATCAATATCTACCTTTCCTTCTTGCTGGAAGTTTGCCTACATTCAGTCTGTTCCTAAAACAGGTGACTGTTCTAATCCCTCAAACAGTCTCCCTGCTCCTGCCTATCTAAAGTTTTTGAATCTGCTCAACAGGAAGACTCTTAAACATCTATCACTTCATGTAGGATTGCAAAATTTGAGGTAGTGTAAACACTGAAATATGCTTGTTTATTCTGTTTGCATGGCCAAGAATTGTGTGTGTGTGTGCATGCTGTGTCCTCACATGTGGCACGACATAGTGATGCAGTGCCATCACATTTAGAACCATGTGTGTGTTTTGCCCTCACATCTTTTTCCTGATCCATGGCTAGTGTAGGGGATGGCAAAGTATGGTAAAGGATGATGGATGATAAGGAAATTTATGAGGAACACAATGGAGTGCAATACAAGTGGTGCCAGCTGCTATTGTTGTGGTAGTTCATGGTTAGTGGCACTGGTTTGAGTGGGTGGGGTGGGTGAGCATCAACCTGCATGGGTGGGGCATGCTTGTGACTGGCCTAGCAGGACCAGTGGAACCTTGGTTCTCAAACTTTTTTTTTTCCTGAATCCCATTCAAAATCCAAAACTAAAACTATTTTCCCATAGGAATCAGTGAAATATGGATTAATCAGTTCTCAGACACCCATCCATCCTGTCTTACCAGCTTATGACTGATACTCCCACTGCCGAGATGGCCACTCTACAATATCTCCAGCTCAGAAATGATTTATCCAGATAGGACATATTAAATAAATTTATTGACACAGAAGTCATCAGAAGATATTGTTTAGACCATGCAGGTATTCTCTTTGTCATTGATCTAGTGAGGAAGCCTTAAAGAGTAACACAGAGAGGAGCAACCTACTTACTGCCAAAATGAAGGTGATCATAACACTGATATCTTGCGGCTGGGAAAAACTACTGTGAAAATGCAGTTGTGCAGTAGTGATGGTGTTGTGGGTCATTGAGAGAGCTGGATTACTCCTGAGTGAGCCAAAAACAGCTTGTTTACATTGAGGCTCTTCAACAGGATCACATTTACCTTATTTCAGAGATTGAATTAGTGTATTACCCATTGGTTGTCTCTTCCAAATACATAAAAAGGATGGATATACTTATGGAAACTATAAATTAATAATAAATGGCAGCTTTCAAGAACCAAATTATGGTATAACAACCAAAGCAGTTATGAGTTCAAAATTTTGTTCAAAAATTGATTTGCTCGAAAAGGGAGGCATTCAGTAACAGAGGTTCCACTGTACTGAGATTTTTTTATTTGTTATGCAATTGGTGATTTTCCTAGCAAAATGGTTTGGCATTCAATTTGTACTTAGTTTGTACTTCATTTGTACCTCATAAGGCTTCTTCTTAACTGGTGCATAAGCCATTGTCAAACAGAATTGGAATTCAGAACCATTGATGTTCGTCCCTTCCCAAATGGTAGAAAATTATGTATCCTAGCAAAAAAAAACATGAACAGAAGTGAAATAAAAGAAAACATTCAATTAAATGAGCAGAAGCAAAGCAGGAGATAAAGATGGCAAATTAATTGTCCCAATAAGAAATACACTGGTACCTCATGATTTGAACTTAATTGGCTCTTTTAGGCTGTTTGAATTGGGAATGTTTGAATTGGGAAGCAATTTATCCCATTCAAATTAATGTAGAAAAATTCATCCATTCCAGGTCCCAAAATCTCCCAATTTTTTATTTTTTTTTGTTTTTATGGATTTACATTGTGCCCTAAACATGAATTGAATGAAAATAATCTAAATTATAGAAAAAAATACAGTAAAATTAAAGACGGCACCTGAATCATCCTAAAAAGACAAAAAAAGTGGGTCGTCATATATATCAGATACCAAAACCTTAAAATTTTACGCAAAATACCATTGTAAATAAACACCAACCTCAAAATGATGAGTCATCTAAAGTTCCTGGTGTTTTCAGTCTTGAAAACAGTTGTAGTGCACCCAATTTTTATTTCACACTAAAATCCCCTCTCTCTCTCTCTCTCTCTCTCTCTCTCTCTCTCTCTCTCTCTCTCTCTCTCTCTCTCTCTCTCTCTCTCTCTCTCTCTCTCTCTCTCTCTCTCTCTCTCTCTCTCTCTGAAAATAAAAACAATCTGAGAATTGCTAAATAAAATGAGATGATAGAGAATGAAAATGGAATTATACGAGTGAGAAAGAATGAAGTGAAAATGACAAAATGAATTCGGGGGAAAAAAGAGTATCACTCCCTTGTTCCTTATCTTTGACAGATACTGGAAAGGGGAGGTGACAGGGAGGGAGGTTTAAGACCAGACGAATGAGGAAGGGAGAGAAAAGGAACATATAGGAAAGGAGATTAGTACATGGGGCAAGGAAGTGGGAGAGAGAGAGAGAGAGAGAGAGAGAGAGAGAGAGAGAGAGAGAGAGAGAGAGAGAGAGAGAGAGAGAGATTGGGTGGGTGGGAAAGATAGAGGGAGGAAGGATATAAGGAGGGATGGGGGGAAAGGGGCAGGGAAGGGAGGAGGGGAACGAAGGGAGAATGACTTGAGTGGTATCACTTGAGTGGCCATTTGTGTTCAAATTGAAGGATAAAATTTGCACCAACCCTGTTGAAATTGGGAGTTGTTCGAAATGAAAGTTCTCATTGGACATTTGAATGACGAGGTATGACTATTCTCTTTTCAAAATACTTACAAACTTGCAGTGTATCAAGAGCTTTGAAGAGCATCATAGTGATTCTGATTCATAAGAAAGGAGTCAAAGGATCTAAGAGATGAAGATGATAGTTTGTTGGGGGAACAGCAGAAGAAAAAGGAAAATATAAAAGGAATAGATAGATAGAAGGTCTATTAGAAGATAGATAGGTGATTGAAATAAAAGATGAGAATTTGATGAATGAAAACATTAAAGAAAAGTGAGAGAATGGGATACAAATGAATGGATAGGAGGAATGGAAGAAAAGGCAAATTTGAAGATCTATTGACTTCAGAAAAGAGAGATAAGAAGTCAAGAAGAAATTTATAGTAAGAAGGAAGCAATAGCCATACTTTTCAAGTGCAGGACAAACATCTTGAGTATAGAAGCTTCTCCAGGGAGAGCATCAAGTGTGTCACATGTGAGGAAGAAAAGGAAGGTTAGGTTTTGTCCTGCATTGCCCCACCTACAGTAGAGAGAGAGAGAGAGAGAGAGAGAGAGAGAGAGAGAGAGAGAGAGAGAGAGAGAGAGAGAGAGAGAGAGAGAGAGAGGAGACTACACTCTTTCAACATCCTTATGAAGAGGACATAGAAAAATTATTAGGAGAATTATCAGTAAAGAAGGCAGATACAGAGTGTAACATTAATCATTTATAAGTCCTGAAAGAAGACCAACAAGATATCTGTCATAATCCATACAAAAAGAACAAAGTAAATAAGATCCAGACTACAAGAACCACACATTAATAAAAAGACAACACTCCCAACATTCAACTGAATTGAACACAAGACCTACTATCAGTCTAGAAGATTATTGCATGTACAAACTTTTTACAAAAGTAACCACATATAACAGAGTTATGGGCCACAAACAAAATTTATCTTTGCAAGTATAAATCTGCAAACTCAGACATCACTTTCTGCAATTTTACATGCAAGTATAAATCTGCAAACTCAGACATCACTTTCTGCAATTTTACATCCACATTTTTTTTTTTTAATACTGCCCTCCAGGTGCAAATTTTTTTAAAGTTGCTGTCCTGGTGCAAATGCAAATTAACAAATTAAGTGCCTCCTTTTCAGTACTACAGCATGAACTTAATTGTATTCTGGATAGAAGTTAAGAGTTAGGAGATGAATGTTGGGAGGCTGGAGTTAAGAAAATGGAACCTAAAGTGTTGATACAAAATACCTGTAATTGACATGGTATTTTAATCTTTTTCAGATTCCTCTGTACAGAGCACAAACAGCACAGTTCATAAAATGGGCAAAGTACGAAGATTAAGACAAAAATATCATGCAAGTTTAACCAAGAAAAAGGTTGAAAATGCAGCAAAGGACCAAAACATAACAAATAATGTCCTTCACCAGGTACCACAGATTCAGAGTGGAGCAACTTGTGATCCAGTGAACAGGTAACATCCATAAAACTTTTATTTTTAACAAACCTGTTTTAGAATTGTAATTGATTAAAGTTTAGATGATCTTACTTGTTACACAAGAGGTATTTATTATTATTATTGCTGTATTGGTCACTTTTTCCTTTAATGAGAATTAAGAACCCAAATAGATATCTCATTTATTGAGAGGTGTGGTGACAGCCTTCATCACCACTATCACTATAAAGCTGAAATGGATAAATTCTCATCCAATTTGGTTATGAACCTAAAGCATCATGATCACTTCCATGTTTATTGCATATTTATGGCTATTAAGGGAAAGTGCTGCCTTGTACTAGTGGAGGGTATATTCATATTTATTTAATTATTATGAGTTTTTTTCTTTGATGACTTTAGTATAAGCAATTAGATCTGCAAGTTTCATCATAATAGCTTAAGTAATTTTTTTGCAGGAAAATTACATTTTTTTTTTTTTTTTTTTTTTTTTGTTGATAAAAGAAGAGCTAGAAATGGAAATGGGAGCCCGTATGTTCACTTGATTTCTTTGATATTGGGTAGTTTTTACTCATGAAACCTAGATTTATAAGTTGCTGGTATAGTTTTTTTATGTCCCACTATTGTTGTGCAAAAAATTTCTAATTAACACTGTTGTATGTATCCCAAAATTCTCCCTTTTTTATTCCTTCATTAAATCATATCAGCAGTGTTTGTTCAATTAGAAAAAGTGTACAAGCAAAATGTTTGCCATTCATTCGTCTTTCAGCAGTTCTTGTTTTTTTTATTATGTTAAAAACTAATGGAGTAATTTTCCTCCAAAGTACTATAATTGCTATTTTGAGATATAGTAATTTTTGTGTTTGGATGCTGTTACTATAGAAAAATTAAAATTTGTATAGGATTTTATAGGGTAAAAAACAACTTCGATACCAACTTAGTTTTATTTCTGAATGGCAAAGATAATATCACCATAATATTCCTTACTGGCACCTGTGTGTGTGTGTGTGTGTGTGTGTGTGTGTGTGTGTGTGTGTGTGTGTGTGTGTGTTTTTACCTAGTTGTGACATATGGGAAGGGAGCTATGCTTGTTTTGTCCCACCTCTATTATCCCAAAATTTATCCAACTTCATCTTGAAATTATGTATCATTGCTTCGATCACTTCTCTATCCAACACATTCCAAACTTCAACATTTCTATGTGGAAAACTGTGCTTCTTGATGTCCCTCTTGCATATGCCTTTCTTCAATTTCTTCCTGTGCCCCCTTGTGGTTTGCTCGTCCCACACTATCAGGTCCTCTCCATCAACTTTCTCCAATCCTTCAATCAACAGAAACATTGCAATCAAATCCTCTCTTGTTCTCCTGTGCTCCAGGGACATTAGGTTCAGTCTTAACAATCTCTCCTCATAAGGGAAGTCTTTCAAACTTGGGACCATTTTGGTTGCAGCTCGTTATATCCTCTCCGGCTTTTTAATGTCCTTCTTCAGAGTCAGTGACCAAACCACTGCTGCATATTCTAACTTAGGACATATCATAGTTACAATAATCTTCTTCATATCCTCCTCAGTGTATGAAAATGCCATTGTTATGTTCTTAAGAAGATTGTAAGTTTCCCCCACAATTTTACTAATGTGCTTTCCCGGTGACATATTATCCATTACTATTACCCGAAGATCTTTCTCAGTGTTTCTTTTCTGGATTTTTTCTCCTTCCATCTTATAAGTTCCAACAGATCTATTTTTGCTTTTTTTCCAAACTCCTATACACTACATTTTCTTACATTAAACTCCATTTTCCATTTTTTACTCCACTCATGTATCTTATTGAAGTCCTCTTGGAGCAGGTCACAGTCATTATTCTTCGCTTCCTTCATGATCTTCACAACATCAGCAGACAGACTTGTAAAACTTCCTCTCTCTTTAATCATATCATTTATGTCTGCAGTAAACATAATCAAAGCTAGGACTGATCCCTGAGTAATTCCACTGTAAACACTTTTGAATGTAGATGTTTCATCTCTCACAGCTATCCTCATCTTTCTGTCCTTTACAATGTCCTCCATCAATGCTAATAATTATCCTCCCACACCACCCACTTCTCTTGTGTGGAACTTGGTTGAAAGATTTCTTCAGGTCTAAATAAATTCAGTTTGCCCATCCGTCTCTTTCTTGTATTATATCATTAACTCTTGAATAGAACCACACCAAGTTAGTTGCACATGACCATCCTTTTTGAAAGCCAAACTGTTTGTCTCTTATTGTCTTTGGTCTCCAGATATTCCATCCATTTGTCTTTAACTGCCCTTTCACAGACCTTAGCCACCACACTTGTCAGTGGTCAAAAGAGTGAAATGGGAGGGTAATGAAAGGTAAACATTATCAGTGATATCAACAGGGAAGATGGCAGCCAGCATGGTAAATGTTTTTGAAGGATTTAGGGATGAGGACCTCAGTGTAGCTCGTACAAATAAACGAATGTATAAAATTGAAGAAGAAAATGTGAAAATATGAGAATAAATAAGTATGGTAATTAAAGAAGTACATGAGACTTACCGTAGGTTAGTTGAAATGTGCTTCGGATTTTGCGAGGCACATCACGTCTGCTAGATGGTAGAGTTCACATGAGACACACTACACTTCGCCACACAGTCAGTCTTTAAAGATACAACTACCCACATGAAATATTATCTCCCAACCCTTCCAGTCCTTGAATTTTTGTTGTGTAAATCAAGAATCATCCATTAACAAAGGGAGGGAGTGGAGGGCATGTGAACTCTACCATCTAGCAGATGTGATGTGCCTCGCAAAATCCGAAGCACATTTCAACTAACCTACGGTAAGTCTCATGTACTTCTTTAATTTTACTTCGGCAAATCACTTGTCTGCTAGATGGTGCCGTTCACATGAGATTTTAAAGTCATGTGGGTGTTGTATGTAAAGGGTTCTGTCAAATTTCACATTTTGTAAATAGGTGTAAATAAAAGTTCCTATTACAAAAACCCCATTGTCATTTATGAAAATAGAACATGATTTTTACTGCTGATAACATTTCAAACCTTACATTATACTGAGCCTGGCACTGCTTCTTGAAAAAGGGTCTATTTCCCCTTGTATATCCTTATTATAATATTTAGCAAATGTGGCTTCCTGCATCCAACCAGCTTTTGCCATGATGGTGGCAATAGGCACATCCAGTGCCTTGGCCTTAGACACTGACACAGGTCTAATACTACCTGCTGTGTACCTCTTGGTATCAATCCCACACTTACATAACATGGTCTTAAGCCACCTTGCCACCATGTCCTTAGAAACACCCCTATGGGGTTTTATATAACTTATGAGTAGTCTCCCATCTGCATTTCCAAATTCTGTCCTTAGCCTCTCAGTTCTTTCTATATATTCTTTCATAGCCTTAACTACACACAATCTATAATCCTGAGGATAAGCTTTAAATACAATAGTACGAACATTAAATTTTGGCCTGCATTGCTTGATGTTACCTCCTAACAAAACTGAAACAGATTCTTCTCCAAATGCCATATTCACCAACAATAAGTGCAAAGTTTGGATCCTGGCTGCTTGTGTCATTGCCATCAGCATCACCATTTTTAGCGATAAGTCTTTCAGTGTTAGGCTGTGTAGTGGTTCCATGAGTCTTATCTTTTGTAATACAAGTTTCACATCCCAGGTCGTTGCGTACCTGGGTGTAGAAGGGCGTAAGTTGAAGACTCCCCGCAGAAATCTGTTGACAAGTGGGTGATTGCCCGCTCTGCAGCCTTCCACCATAATTCCTATTGCAGATAGAGTCCCTCTCGCCGTGTTAATGCTTTCGTAACCCACATTCCTTTGAAAGTTACGAGACAGAAAGTTTAATATATCTGCTATAGATGGTGCAATGGGATTAATGTTCCCTCTACTACAAAAGAGTGTCCACCTCTTGATGTGAGTGTTGTATTGTCTACCTGTTGCTGGTTTCCAAGAGGCCATAATGATTTCCGTACCTTCTTTAGATATGCCACGTTCTCCAAGTTGTTTCCGGACAACTGACAAGCCATCAAATTTGTGTATTTCATTATTGGGTGTTCCTCAGCAGTTGACGGATGCATTAGCACATTTTTCCTTCTCTGTATGACCCGAGGGTCGTCTACTAGCATCCGAAGGAGCACCCCCATCCACGGTTGTGATGGCCATAGTGGCACTATGATCCATCCTCTGGTCCTTTCCTCCCTTAACTTCAGCAGACATCTAGAGATCAGAGAGAAGGGAGGAAAGAGGTAAACCAATTTAAATTTAGCCCACGGAATTGTAACTGCATCAATATATGCAGCCTCTGGATCTGGTGTCCATGCACAGAATGGAGTCATTTGTTTGTTCAAACGTGAAGCGAATAGGTCTATACAAGGATTCCCAAATATAGAACACAATTCCTTAAATATCATCTCATTCAGCTGCCACTCATGTCCGTCATTAAAGTAACGTGATGCCTCGTCGGCCATGACGTTACATTTGCCTGGTATGTGGGAAGCTGTCAGCCATACCCCATTACTAAGACACCATTCCCAGATGTTCCTACTAATGTCATCACAAACTATTGACTTAACACCTCCCATCTCATTCACGTAATTAATCGCTGTGGTGTTATCACAGGGTGTTATCACATAACACCCTGACGTGTAAACCTCTAAGGAGATGTGTAAAAGATCTCAATGAGAATAACATAGCCAATAATTCACGCATTAATGTGCGAACGCACCTCTTCAGGGGACCATCTGCCATTGGTAGTGATGCTATTTTGGCAACCTGCCCATCCTAGATTTTAAGCATCTGTGAACAACTCAGTATCTGGTGCATTTCTGAATATTTTCCTGTTTTGATTCTCCAATTCCTTAATCCACCAGTTTAAATCTGTTCTAATCTACTCTGTAATGTTCATCCATCTATTAAAGTCTCCACATGCCTCTTCCAAAGCCTTGATCTTTGCTCTTTCCATCCTCCTATAGTGCATCTTCCCCATCTCTACAGCTGGGATTGCTGCCACCAGCAGGCCAATCACTCTTGCCACAATTCTAATTTTTTCTTTGTCTATTGACTAAAAGAGCAATGCTGTATAATCTCATCCCTCCTACGCGCCGGCAAGGTAACTGTCATGGCCACCAAATCTATCACGTTACCTAAATACTCAATACGCGTAGTGGGACTTAAAACAGATTTCTCCACATTTATGCAGAAACCTACACTCTGCAACAACTGAATGTTGTCATTCATGCAATCAAAACATCTCGGCAAAGAGCTATTATACAGAAGCGTATCATCAATATAACTAGTGATGTTGTGGCTTTTATGCCTAAGTGTAGAGAAAACTGGCTTCAGAAGTTTTGTAAATAGACGAGGACCATCCGAAAACCCGTTAGGTAGACATGTGAACTGGTAAATCTTATCCAACCATCTAAAACACAGATATTTTTGTTGTTCCTCTGCAATTTTTACTGAATAATAGGCTTTCTTAAGGTCTATAGAAGCCATATAATCTCCTTGACTAAGCAACTGTAATACTTGTTCAAAATTTTCCATTTTAAAATGAGTATATTCTACATGCCTGTTCAGTTTTTCAAGATTTAACACCATCCTATAATCCCCCATCTTATTCTTCCTCAGAAAAACTGGTGAAAGTATTTGTTGATCCTGTCCATGTGTCTCTATGATGGCCTTTATCTCTAACAATTTTTTAACCTAATGCATAATCAGTTTATCTTCCTCACTAAAGACATACTGTATATCCTCTCTAAATAAATATCCGATATTAACTTCATCTATATTCAGATGACAATGTTCCACCATATCCAAAATGAACAGGTCACTTGTAATCACACGCCATTTATTGATAAACTTGTGAAGTTGCCCAGCCTCAAATTGTTCTTTCACCTGGGTTAATGCTGGGGGATATGTTGACCCCGGCCTCTCACGTTTTTTGTTGTCCAAGCTTGAGCAGGGTAGGAGCGCCTGTGTTCACCACTGGAGGGCATCCTGCGAAAACCATACGGCTGATATCTGGATGGGAATCCACAGGAGGAGGCCTTGGCAAAAAAGTTACATTGTTTACCTCCACCAAATCTGCCACTGCTTGCAGTCCAAGATGTAGGCTTCTTAACCCTTTCCTTCCGGCGCTTAAATTATTTTCCCGTTTTGTATGACGGCTAAAAATGGTAAACCTAGAAATTGTCAGAAAATTGTTTGAATATTAATAATTATTTTTTCTTTGTTATTCTGAATACAATGATATACTTTGTAGCTCGATGTGACCTCTCAAAGTTGAGTTTATGCCTTATAAAGGATTTCTCCTCCTCCCGCTGTGTGATCCGTCATCCAGAAACGGCCCGGAGAGTGATGACTCCGCGCGCACACACACTCTCTCTCGCTCTCTCTCTCTCTCTCTCTCTCTCTCTCTCTCTCTCTCTCTCTCTCTCTCTCTCTCTCTCTCTCTCTCTCTCTCTCTCTCTCTCTCTCTCTCTCTCTCTCTCTCTCTCTCTCTCTCTCTCTCTCTCTCTCTCTCTCTCTCTCATCTTGGAGGAGAAATTGTACACTTCCAATGAGAGAGAGAGAGAGAGAGAGAGAGAGAGAGAGAGAGAGAGAGAGAGAGAGAGAGAGAGAGAGAGAGAGAGAGAGAGAGAGAGAGAGAGATTTCATCCCTTTTCACATCAAGTTTCAGGCAAATAACATTCTCTCTCTTTCTCTCTCTCTCTCTCTGACAAGTTACCTTCTACCATTTTATTATAAAATCGAAGATAATGAAAAAATTAACATGAAAGAATGATAGGTATCATCTCTCTGTTCTGATAAAAGAGGTGGATCCTGTAAATCATTTTCCGAGTCCTCAGTAATGTCTTCGCTTTCTTCAGCTTCTTCTAAATATTCACTGTCACTGTTTTCAAACTCAGAAGCACTGCTAAATACATATGTTGTGTCCTGCTCCATGGTGAGTTATGATCTGAGATCCTTGGCTCTTATCAAGATGTCTCTTCACACTTATCATGGTGCTTTCCACCTGGCGAGTGCTTTCCACCCGGCGGGTCGCTGGGGTTGCCAAGTGTCGCCCGGAGAAAGGGAAAATAGCTTAGTTACCACTAAATTTCCAGAGCTAGTGACAACACTACATGTGGAAACATGCCAGACACTTCCACTCACACCATCTGACTCGAGAAACCGCGCTTGGACCTCAAAATTGAGGCGCGAAAATTCTTGATTACCGGTATGATCGCCGTCGCTACGGACGCATTTTTGCAATCGTATATATACGATTGCCGGAAGGAAAGGGTTAAAAGTGAATTTGGTTTTCAGCCTTTCTGCCTCCTCAATATTTCTGTTGGCTTGTGACAGGTCATCCCCAAACAATAGACCCGTCAAGGGAGCCTTGTCAGCACACAAATGAGAATATTTGGGATTAATGTCCCTCTTATGATATGTCGCCTGTTCAAGTTATTTCTGTAGTGGGCATTACCCAATAATGCTAATGCACCATTGAGCATGGCCACCTCATTTGCAATAATTTGGTGCTCTTCATCACGTGCCACCTTGTCTAGCACAGTAAGCGATTTTACAACAATAGTAGCTGCCTTGGTAATATCTTTTTTCCCACTTCCCTTAAGCGAAAGTCTGCCTTCTTTGCCTCTGCAGGCAGTGCGTCCAGGACCTGTGGGTTGCAATCCATTTGAGTTAATGCATGGCAGTTATTTGGTCTAAATGTCATCTCATCCTCTACAATGGCTTTGTAATCTTCCTGCCTCATGCCATTAATAAACAGGTGGTTCACCATTGCAGCAATTTCCTTGTCAAGTTCTTTTGAGACAGTTTCCATGGGTCCATAATTCTTAGCACCTTGTAACAATATACTATCATGAGGAACATCCCTCTGGATTTCCTCTTCCTCATCACTGTCCTCCCTCAGTGGAGTTCTAAATCCAGAAAATCCTGCCTGTGATTCCTGAGAATCAGGCATCAAAGTATTATTTGACACCTACAGGGGAGCATTGTTATGAACTGCTTTTGACTTCACAGCTCCATTTTCCTTCTTAAGCTTGTCCATGTCTTTCCTCAACTCAGTCAAAGCATCCATAATCATGCCCAAAGAAGGCGCAGTGCTGTCTTCACCAGCGTATTTTGGAGAAGGGGAAGGTGACCGAGAGTAACTTAACCTCTCATGACGAGTAGAACGGCTCTTAGATCTGGATCTTTCTTCATGTTTACTCCCCTTGTGTAGTCCCTTTACCTTAGCTGAGGTGCCTGGCATGCTGGTAGTTCTGAATCTCTCAGGACTGGGGCAAGCATCAGAAGGCGTCCTAGACATGGCGGCTGATGTTAACAAGATGCCACCCCTTTTAACAGCAGTTCCTTTTATAACCCCACGGGTGCCTTAACCTCACACACAGGGTAACTTTAAATCAAAAACTCCTTCCTTATAATAATCTGGGAAGTCAAATGCCCCCAGGCTTGTAAATAAGGCAATATTCCTCTTGCCCCAATAATGGGTAACAAGAAGGAACCATCTCGCACCTATGTCGGCTCACGAGAGTGCCCAAATATTGTTATATATATATATATATATATATATATATATATATATATATATATATATATATATATATATATATATATATATATATATATACTCGTATATATATATATATATATATATATATATATATATATATATATATATAGCATAAAATATTTGCCAATAATCCGCCTTATACCAAGTAACGGATATCATATAACCAATAATCCGCCCTTATACAAGGTAACGGATATTTATAGTCCATAATCCGCCCTTAAATCAGGTAACGGATTCAAGTAGGCAACACTCCGGCCTTATCAGGTAACGGATATCCATAGGCAATACTCCGCCCTATAATCAGGTAACGGATAACTAAAGACAATATTCCACCCTTATAACAGGTAATGGAAATCATAATACACAATCCAAACAAGAAAACTGTAATATTCCTATCACTCCTCGATAACAGAAGTCGTAACAACAGAACAGGAGGCGGGACCGACGTCCGACTTGTGTGGTGTCTGCGTAGTAACTGACTGTGTGGCGAAGTATAGTGTGTCTCATGTGAACGGCACCATCTAGCAGACAAGTGATTTGCCGAAGTAAAACTTAGCAGCAATAATAAAGATGTGGAAGGAAAAGAGAGAGGTGGGTGGTGATAATGTAAAAAGGATATCAAGTGATATAATAGGGATGAAAAAGAGGGAAATGGAAAGAGAAAAAGAAAACAAAGAACTGAAAGAGGTGACAAAAATAGTGGACTTAGACAAGAAGTACTGTGAAGAAATCAAGAAACTCAAAGAAGAGAATGAGGAATTAAAGAAAGCTTTACAAGAGAGAGAGAGAGAGAGAGAGAGAGAGAGAGAGAGAGAGAGAGAGAGAGAGAGAGAGAGAGAAAGAGAGCAAGGTTGGGAAAGTAAAAGAATTAGTGACAGAGTAAGTCAAAAGTTGGAAAGAAGAGAGAACAACAAGAGGTGGACATGGAGGAGATAATAAGGCAACATTAACAGGAACATAATAAGAACATGGAAAAGCAAATTATTGAAATAATACAGGAAAAAAAGTAATCTTGTGAGAGACATGGTACAGAGAAAGATGTGTGTGGTGGTATTGGAGGTCAAGGAGAAGAACCTACCCATGAAAATAGCTAGAGAGAAAAAGAAGAGGTGAAAAGGGCTAAGGAAATTATAGCAGAAGTGGTGGGGGAACAAGAGGAGATAGTTGAACAAATTGGAGAGGTTTATTGGATTGGAAAGTATGACAAAAATTGAACAAAACCAATGAAAATAAGATTCATGTCACAAACAGCAATGGAACATGTCTTAAAAAGAACAGGAAAATTGGCAAAAGTGGAAAGAATGAGGGGAATGTGGATGAAAAAGAGACATGAATAAAGAAGAGAGAAGTAAACTGAGAGTTGAGAATAGAAGCCCAGTCAAAAAAAAATGAGGAGAGAACACAGGAACAAGTGAGGAGTTTCATTTGGAAAGTTGTAGACATGAAAGTGATGAAATTGTGGCACAAAGATGCCATGGAAGATCACCAAGCAGAAGCTTAAAAATTACGTATACAAAATATAAATGGTTTGGTGCTGAGCCTACTAGGACTTAAAGACTACCTAAAGAACAATAAACCAGACGTGGTATGTTTAACCAAACTAAAAGAGGAAATAAAGATGAGATTTGCAAAGGAAGGAGGAAATTAAATGGAGGAGAGACAAAAACGGAAGAAGAGGAGTGATGATATTGGTAAAAGACAATATTGTTGTTGAGGAAGTAGGAATTGGTGATGGAATGGCAGAAACTGAGTGTTGTGATTAAGATCAAAGGCAGTAAAAAAAGGAGAATTGTTGTGATGTACATACCACCAAAAACTAATGCATGGGAGACCAATAGATATAAAACTATGCAACTAGAAACAAGAAATAGCATAGAGGAAATGATAAGGAAAAGTAACAAAGTGCTCATAGTAGGCGACTTCAACACTAAAGAAATTAATTGGGAGGAGATGGAAGTGAAAGAAAATGTTGGGTCAGGGAGTGAGGAACTTATGCATACCATGATGGTGAATACAGTGAGACAGTGGATGAATGAATCTACAAGATGCAGTGGAGAAGAAGAACCATCACAGTTGGACTTAGTGTTTATGAAAACCCCAGAAAGTAGACCAAGTATACATTGTCTAAGTCCAATGGGAAGAAGTGGTCATATGACAATAGAAATATTATTAAAGGAGGAAACTGTTGCGCAGGAATGAACAATTTAGAAATGGGAGACAGAACTATGCAAAGGCAAACTTTGCAGAGCTTAATAAATTTCATGGAAAATTTAACTGGAGCTATTTGAAGGTAAAATAGCAAAAAAAAAAAAAAAAAAAAAATATGAGGTATTTTTGAGCAAGTATGGAGAGGGGGGTATAACAGTTTGTACGAAGTTATAAAGTGAAAATTGGGAAGCATGAATGGTATAATGTCAGGTGTGCAGAAGCAAAAAAAAAGAAAAAGGACAGAGCATGGAAGAAAATTATGAGAAAACTAAATACAAATACTAGGGAAGAATACAGAAAGGCAAGGAATGAGTGTGTTATAAGAAGAAGTGAAGAAGAAAGAAATTTCGAAAGTGACATAGTAAGGAAATGTAAGGAAGAGCCCAAGCTTTTCTACAGATACTTAAATGGAAAAATGAAACATAGGGATGACATAAACAAGTTAAAAAGAGAAGGAAGAATTTATTAAGTTACTGAGGAGATGAGTGAACTAATGAATGAGAGTTTTCAATCTGTGTTTACAAAGGAAACAGATTTGGTGGCACCAAAAGTGGTATCACAGAATGAGGGAATACAGGTGATACAGGTAAAGAGATAGGAAATCAAGAAACTGATGGAAGAGCTGGGTGTTAGAAAAGCTATGTGACTAGATCAAGTAAGTGGATGGATATTAAAAGAATGCAGAGAATAAATGTAGGAACTCATATGGGACATAATGAACAGCTCGTTGAAAGAAGGAAAAGTACCAAGGGAATGGAAAAGAGCTAAAATAGTCCCAATATACAAAGGGGGAAGTAAAATGGAACCATTAAATTACAGACCAGTGTTACTAACAAATATTGTAAGCAATCTTTCTGGCATCTAGCCAAAAATATCTCCAATAACTTTGCTTCTTCTTCTTTCCCTCCTCTACTTCAACCAGATGCACCACTGCTATCACATCTATTTCTAAAGCTGAACTCTTTGCTCAAACCTTTGCTAAAAACTCTACCTTGGACGATTATGGGCTTGTTCCTCCCTCTCCTCCACCCTCTGACTACTTCATACCACCTATTAAAATTCTTCACAGTGATGTTTTCGATGCCCTTGCTGGCCTAAACCCTGGGAAGGCTTATGGACCTGATGGGGTCCCTCCTATTGTTCTCCGAAACTGTGCCTCTGTGCTTGCACCTTGCCTAGTCAAACTCTTTCAGCTCTGTCTGTCAACATCTACCTTTCCTTCTTGCTGGAAGTTTGCCTACATTCAACCTGTTCCTAAAAAGGGTGACCATTCTAATCCCTCAAACTACCGTCCTATTGTTTTAATTTCCTGCCTATCTAAAGTTCTTGAATTTATCCTCAACAGGAAGATTCTTAAACATCTATCACTTCACAACCTTCTATCTGATCGCCAGTATGGGTTCCGTCAAGGCCGCTCTACTGGTGATCTTCTGGCTTTCCTTACTGAGTCTTGGTCATCTTCTTTTAGAGATTTTGGTGAAACTTTTGCTGTTGCCTTGGACATATCAAAAGCTTTTGATAGAGTCTGGCACAAAGCTTTGATTTCCAAACTACCCTCCTACGGTTTCTATCCTTCTCTCTGTAACTTCATCTCAAGTTTCCTTTCTGACTGTTCTATTGCTGCTGTGGTAGATGGTCACTGTTCTTCTCCTAAATCTATTAACAGTGGTGTTCCTCAGGGTTCTGTCCTGTCACCCACTCTCTTCTTATTATTCATTAATGATCTTCTAAACCAAACTTCTTGTCCTATCCACTCCTACGCTGATGATACCACCCTGCATTTTTCCACGTCTTTTCATAGACGTCCAACCCTTCAGGAGGTAAACATATCACGCAGGGAAGCCACAGAACGCCTGACTTCTGATCTTTCTAAAATTTCTGATTGGGGCAGAGCAAACTTGGTATTGTTCAATGCCTCAAAAACTCAATTCCTCCATCTATCAACTCAACACAACCTTCCAGACAACTATCTCCTCTTCTTCAATGACACTCAACTGTCCCCCTCTTCTACACTGAATATCCTTGGTCTTTCCTTTACTTATAATCTGAACTGGAAACTTCACATCTCATCTCTAGCTAAAACAGCTTCTATGAAGTTAGGTGTTCTGAGACGTCTCCACCAGTTTTTCTCACCCCCCCAGCTGCTAACTCTGTACGTGGGCCTTATCCATCCATGTATGGAGTATGCTTCACATGTCTGGGGGGGGTTCCACTCATACTGCTCTTCTAGACAGGGTGGAATCAAAAGCTTTTCATCTCATCAACTCCTCTCCTCTAACTGACTGTCTTCAGCCTCTCTCTCACTGCTGTAATGTTGCATATCTAGCTGTCTTCTACCGCTATTTTCATGCTAACTGCTCTTCTGATCTTGCTAACTGCATGCCTTCCCTGCTCCTGAGGCCTCGCTGCACAAGACTTTCTTCTTTCTCTCACCCCTATTCTGTCCACCTCTCTAATGCAAGAGTTAACCAGTATTCTCAGTCATTCATCCCTTTCTCTGGTAAACTCTGGAACTCCCTGCCTGCTTCTGTATTTCCACCTTCCTATGACTTGAATTCCTTCAAGAGGGAGGTTTCAAGACACTTATCCACCAATTTTTGACCACTGCTTTGATCTTTTTATGGGACTGGCATTTTAGTGGGCATTTTTTTTTATTAGATTTTTGTTGCCCTTGGCCAGTGTCCTTCCTATATAAAAAAAAAAAAAAAGCAAGCTTTGTGAAATAGTAATTAAAGATAGATGGGTGCAATATTTAGAAGATGAAAAAATAATTACAGGAAAGCAATTTGGATTCAGGAAAGGGAGATCGTGTGTCACAAATCTATTGAGCTTTTATACGAGAGTGATAGATGGAGTACAAGAGATGGGTGGTGGATAGGTTGATGCGGTATACCTGGATCTCAAAAAAGCATCTGATAAAGTTCCCCACAAAAGCCTCATATGGAAGCTAGAGAATGGAGGAGGACTAAAGGGAACAACATTGAGATGGATGGAGAATTATTTACAAGGGAGGGAAATAAGAATAGTAATCAGAGACACTCCTTCATTTGGTGAAAAGTGGCAAGTGGGATACCATGTTGGCATCTATTATGTTTCAAATATATGTAAATGATATGACAGAGGATCTAAATAGTTATATAAACCTTTTCACTGATGATACAAAATAATGAAAATAATAAAGGATGAAAATGACTGCAAGGAATTACAAAAAGATGTTAACAAAATACATGCATGGAGCCAAAGATGGAAACTAGAATTTAATGCCAGAAAATTGATGAAGTACACGAGACTTACCGTAGGTCAGTTGAAATGTGCTTCTAATTTTACGAAGCAAATCACGTCTGCTGAAGGGAGCTTTCACATGAGATACACTACGTCACCCCGTGCCGGCAGACTTTAAAGGGTACGACAATCAACATGATAAAAATTTGCTCTATCAATACCGTGGTAAATGTTATTCATTTCATGTCACTCCATACCATTATGGGTGGGAGTGGAGGGCATGTGAAAGCTCCCTTCAGCAGACGTGATTTGCTTCGTAAAATTAGAAGCACATTTCAACTGACCTACGGTAAGTCTTGTGTACTTCATCAATTTTACTTCGGCAAATAACTTTTCTGCTGAAGTACGCTTTCCCATGAGGTTTTAAAGCCATGTGGATGTCGTACCTTAATATTGTCATAATTCATATTTCTTCCATATTTACGTTAAAAATATTCGGTTAAAGTTTTGAATAACATCTAATGGTTATTGAAAAATTGTTAACTGAGGACACCAATACTACTTAATGGAGCCTTGAACACTAACTAAGCTAATACTGCTTCTTGGAATTGATCTGTATCTTGGTTTATGGTTTAATCATAATATTTGGCAAATGTTGTCGGCCTAGCCCAGCCAGCCTTAGCCATGATGTGGGTCACTGGAACAGCCATTGCCTTGGCCTTTGATGCCGCAGCTGGGCGGATACTTCCTGCAGTAAATTTTGTAGTGTCCACACCGGACAGGTGAAGGATGGACTTGATCCACCGAGAAATTGTATCTTTAGAGGCATTTTTATGTGGTTTAATGAAACTGATGAGCAATTTGCTTTCATCTCCAGCATTACCTCTTATATGCTCAGTCCTACTGATATACATTTTCAAAGTTTCCATTACACACAAATTTTTATCCTCTTCATAAGCTTTCACCTTGATAAACTGAATATTGAAGTTTGGTCTGCACTGTTTAATATTGCCTGCTAACCACATACATGTAAACTCCTTGCCTATGATGATATCCTTCAAAAGTAACAAATGTAGAGTTTGCACTCTGGCTGCTTGTGTAAGTGCCAGCAACATTACTTATTTCAAAGTTAAATCTTTCAGGGAAAGAGAGTGTAAAGGGCTCATGCTCCTTAATTTTTCTAAAACTGGCTTGACATCCCAAGTTTCAATATACCTTTGTTTAGTTGGGCGTAAATTGAATACTCCCTTTAACAGCCTGATGACCAGTGGATGGTCACCTGCCCTGCGGCCACTATCCCTAGTGAGGAGAGAGCTGCTCTTGCAGTGTTGATGCACTCGTACCCGACACCTCTGAAAAGTTTCAGATAAGAAATTGATGATTTGTTCTACATTGGGATTAAAGGGATCAACTTCCCATTCACTACAAAATTGTGTCCATCTTTTAATATGTGGTCTGTGTTGCTTTTCTGTTCCTGGTTTCAAGGATGCCATGATAAGGTCTGTACCTGCTTCAGAAATTCCTCGCTTTTGTATTCTTTCCCTTACAGCAAACAGGCCACCAGTCTCGTGTGTTTCATGATGGGGTGTTCCTCTGAGGACAGGGGCAGCCGTAACACATTCTTCTTCCTCGTTATGAGGCGAGGTTCCCTGATGAGCATGCTGACTAACATTCCCATCCAAGGCTGGGATGTCCATAGTGGCACGACCATCCATCCTTTTGCCTTTTCTGCCCAAACCTTCTGCAGACACCTGTTTGTTTAGCCTGGATGCGAATAAGTCAATGCTTGGGAGTCCGAAAATTTTGCAAATATCCCCAAAAATGTTTTCATCCAGTTTCCACTCATGTTTGTCATTAAATTTGCGAGATGCCATGTCGGCCAAGACGTTTGCTTTACCTGGTATATGAGAACATATAATCCATGCTTTGTGTCAATGCAGATATCATTACAGATCTCCGATTTTATGCCACCCATTTCATTAACATAGCTCACTGCTGTGGTATTGTCACAAAATATTTTAACGTTCTTCCCCTGAATTTGCTGTTCAAATGATTTCAAGGAAAGAAGGATGGCTTTGAGTTCCAGTGCATTAATATGTAACTCTTTTTCTGCTGGCAACCACCTACCATTTACCGTTTGGTGGTTAAGGAAGCAGCCCCAACCTAAGCTTAAAGCATCGGTGTACAGCTCAATGTCAGTACCTGTCCTGAAAATTTTCCTGTTTTCACCTGCCACATGCTTAACCCACCAGTGTAAATCTTTTTTCATTTCATCTGTGATTTCCATCCACTTCTCAAAGTTGCCTCTTTCTTTAGCTAAAGCTGCAATTTTTGCCCTTTCCAACTTTCTGTAATGTAACTTAACCCATTTCAACCGCTGGGATGGCAGCTACCAAAATGCCAATTACTCTAGCAACTTCCCTGATTTTGTCTTTTTTTTTGTTCAGTAATTGTCGACAACTATTCACAAGGCTAAGGATTCTGCGCTCCGGTAGCGTAACTGTCATGGTCTCTGAGTTGATGATATTACCCAAATATTCAATTCTTTTGGTGGGTTGTAACACAGACTTTTCTACATTGATGCAGAAACCCATTCTGCTTAAGACCTGCATTGTGCTTTGAGTGCATTCCTTGCAACCTAACCATGAACGGCTGCACATGAGTGTCATCAATAAAGCTGGTGATAGTGTATCCCTTCTCTCTCAACGTAGCAAAGATGGGTTTCATTAGTAAAGAGCTGTGGGCCCTCAGAAATACCATTGGGAAGGCATGTGAACTGATAAATTTTCCCCTGCCACTTAAAACAAAGATATTTTTGTTGCTCATCTGCTATCTTTACGGAGTAGTAAGCATGCCGTAAATAAATCAACTGAGGCCATGTAGTCATTATGATTGATGAGCCTAATTGCCTGCTCAAAGTTTTCCATCTTAAAATGCTTATATGGAATATGCTTGTTTAGCTTCTCTAAATTAAGGACCATTCTATATTCACCATTCTTTTTCTTCCTCAGAAAAATAGGGGATAGAATCTGCTCATGTTGTCTATGAGTTTCTGTGATTACTTTAAGCTCGAGCAGTTTGTTAATTTCCTGAGATAAAATTCTTTGTTCTTCAATGGAAAACACATATTCCATTTCATCATGAAATAAATGTTCAATGTTGGCTACATCAATATCAAGATGACAGTTTGCAACAATAAAATAAATGGATCACTCGTGATCTTATGCCTTTCATGCACAAACTTATGCAGTCTACCTGCTTCAAGTTTGTGGCTTACCTGAGTTATTGCCGGGGATTGTTTCCCTGACCCCAGGCATTTTTGGGCTCATTATCTTGCCTGGAGAAGGACTGCCTTGTGAGGCCACCCCTGTGCGGCCCGTAAGGGTGGAATCGGGACGAGAAGCCCCTGTAAGGCATTCTCCCAAAGAAGTCTCTTGGTCTTGTTCCACCAAACCTGCCAGCTGCCGATTGCCATGTTGGGAAAGGTTTCTTCGGGGCGATCTTGTTCCTGAGCTTTTCAGACTCCTCAATCTGTCTTGCTGACTGCGAGACATCGTCACCAAATAGATACCGAGTCATGGGTACCTTATTTGAGCACAAGTGAGTGTATTTGGGATTAATTTCCCGCGTGATGATGAATCGCCTGGCCAAGTTATTACGGTAGTTGGCGTTCCCAAGTAATGCAAGAGCTCCATTTAGCATACCCACTTCCTGGGCAACCCCTGCGTTACCCTCATCTTGTGCAATTTTGTCTAGAGTAGTGAGTGACTTTATGACGATAGTGGCAGCCATCATAATGTCATTACTCATCTCTCTCATACGTGAATCAGTCTTTTTCGCCTCAACCTTGAGATCAGCAAATATCTGAGCGTTGCAGACGAGAGGGGTTAATGCAGGGCAGTTGCCGGGCCTCTTGGTAGCCTCGTCCTCCACAATCTGCTTGTATTCTTCTTCATGCATGCCGTGGTCAAACAAGTAATTCACCATATCAGCCACAGGCATCTCCATATCTACTGAAATGTCGTCCAGAGGCCCGTATGTTTTAGCACTGTGCATGAGTACGCTGCCAATACTTGGCTCATTGTGAATTTCACCATCTTCATCATCATCATTGCCATCATCAAAACCAGAAAAACCGGCTGTGGAGTCCGTGAGTCCCGACTGTACAAAGAGGGGACGTCCTACCACCCGTTCGTGGCGGTGTGAGGCTGCGTTGTTGATGTTATGGGCGCCACCCTGCCGTGCCTCCCCCCCTCCTGGGGGGGTCCCCGGCATCCAACATGCCTTGCTGCCTATCATAGGTAGACTTAACTTTATCCCTCTTCAATTTTTGGATTTCTCCACGTAGCTCAGTAATAGCCTCAAACATCACTGCCCATGGAGGGGCGTTAGCATCGTCCCTTGAAGTACAGGGAACTTGGAGGAGGTGACAACAGCTCACACCTTTGTTCCCCTGAGGGCGGGCATTCCTGCCCACGATCACCCCTCCCGGAAGAATAACACTTTCCGTTAGAGCTCTCTCGGCATGAAGAAGAGCTCCTGTGTGTAGTCCTTGCAGAACTACTTGAGCTTCCTCCGTAAGAGGAACGATCCTCGGTGCCAGAAGCCTTTGAGTCCCCTCGGGGAGGCTTCATCCACAGTCTCCTCCATGATGGCGGGCCTGCTACCTGCCCCCTGCAGCCCAGCAGAATAACACTTAACTGGGCGAAATAAAGGCACCAACCCACTCCACAGATGGATAACGGATAGAGATGGCCACTGGAACCCGTGTGACCAGAAACTTGTCCCGGGAAACAGGAAACAAAAAAGGTCACCCCAAACAAGAGAGCCAGGACAAACTGCAGCAACTGCCAGCACGGGATGACGTAGCGTATCTCATGGGAAAGCACACTTCAGCAGAAAAGTTATTTGCCAAAGTAAAATGCCATGTGTTGTAAATACGAGGAAGTAAAAACGGATCTTCATGGTATTACAAAATGGGAAGAAAAATAATAATGAAAAGTAATGAAGAAAAAGCTTTGGGAGTAATGATTCAGTACACACTATCACCTGAAAGACACATAAACAGAATATTTGGCTTTACAGCATGTTAACAAACATTAAGGTGGTGTTTAACTATTTAGGTAGAGAAATGATGAAGAAAATTATAACAAGCATGAATCGTCCTAAATTGGAATACGCAGCAGTAGTTTGGGCTCAAAAGAGAAAAAAAGACATATGGAAACCAGAAAGAATACAGAGGATAGCGATAGAGATGGTACCAGAATTGAAAGACATAAGCTATGAAGAAAGACTTGAAGAGATGGGGTTACCAACTCTACAAGAGACAAGAGAAAAAGGAGACCTGATAACAGTGTACAAATTAGTAAACAGTATAGAAAAAATAGACAGAAATAACTTGGTACCACAGATTAAGGAGGGAGAGAGACGGACAAGTGGGCATGGGAAGAAAATAAAGAAAAGTGGAAGTTCGAGTGACATCAAGAAATACATCTTCCCATATAGAACTAATGAAATCTGGAATGATTTAATGGAAGAGGTGGTTGCGGCAAACAGTGTACACATGTTTAAGGAGAAATCGGATAAATATGGTTATGGAGACAGGACAAAATGAGCTTTGGCTCATGCCCTGTACAATACAACTAGGTAAATACACATACACACATAAAGATGTTGTTGTATTATGTAAGACAAAATGGAGAAATTAATGGTGAACTTCTGACATTGGTGATGATAAATATGATTTATGAATGAGAAATAGAAGTGACAAGGGAGGAGGTGGAGTGATCATTCTGATTAAAAGATGTGTGAAAGTGGAGAAGATAATAAAAAGTGAAGATGAGTCTGAAATTCTACAAGTGATAATTAGAAGTAGAAATGGAAGGATAATGAATTATGTAGGAGTGTATGTGCCACCTATGACCAATGCTTGGTGAAAAGAAGAGCATGAAGAGATGTTGGTAGATGTGTTAAGGGGTCTTGAAAATATAGTGATGGAAAATAGTGATATAGTTATTGTTGGTGATTTTAATTGTAAGGAGATAAATTGGGAGACATTGACAACTACTGGAAGTGAAAACTCATGGAGCAATAGACTGTTAAACTGGGCAGTGGAGAACTTCATGACACAGTGGGTTGATTGTGATACAAGATCTAGTGGAAGAGATAAACCATCAAGACTTGATTTAATGTTTACCAAGGACATGGAAATTATTGAAACTGTATACTATGATAGCCCTCTAGGTAAAAGTGATCATGTGTTGATGGAATTTATTTGAAAAATAAAAATATAATCATTGATGAAAATTATAAGATTTAAATATAGTAAAGCTGATTTTGAAAAATTAAGAAAGTACTTTGTTGCTGTGGACTAAAAAGACTGAACATGCAGATGTTCAGGAAAATGGGATGAATTTATAATGATATATAATACTGCTTTGGAGAAATTTGTACCTAGAGGAGGAGCAAGATGTAGAAAGGTTAAGGAATGGTTCAGTACAAAATGCAAAAAGGCTAGAAATTGTAAGTTAAATGTTTGGAATAGATGGAAGAAAAGGAAAACTGAGTGCAGATGGGAGGAATGTATTGATGCTACAAATGAATATGTTGAGGTAATAAGAATGGAGAGAAGAAACTGTGAAAAAAGATTATAATAGAAAAGTGTATAAATGAACCAGAACTATTCTTTTAGACAAATGAAGATGAAGAGGAGAGAAGGTGTATCAAGACCGAAAGTTGAAGGAAAAGTCTATGAGGATGCACAGGACATGGCAGAGGTTATGAACAAAAGTTTCAGATCAGTATTTACTGTGGAAGGGGAGTTTGATGCTGGAAGGAATAAACTGGTGAGGAAAATACTAAGTACAGACCCAGTCAGTTATGATGAAATACAAGATAATGGAAGACCTTGATGTAAATAAAGCAGCAAGTCCAAATGGAGTATCGAACCAGATATTGAAAGAATGCAGAGAACAATTGGCGGATAAAATTCACAGTACGGTGCTGACATCATTGTTGCAGGGAAGAGTACCAAAAGATTGGAAGAGAGTAAATATTACACCTATATTCAGAGGAGGAAATAAGAAAAACCCACTAAATTATAGACCAGTGTCATTGACTAGTGTTATTGGAAAACTTTGTGAAGGAACAATAAAGGAAAGATAGATGGAACATTTGGAAAGAGATAAAGTTTTTGGTAAATTGTCATTTTTGGATTCAGAAGGGGAAGATGATGCTCCATGAATTTATTGTCCTTTTATTAAAGGGTAATCAATATTGTGCAAGAGAGAGACAGATGGGTAGATGGTGTCTACTTAGACTCAAGGAAGGGTTTTGGTAAAGAACCACACTGAAGATTGCTATGGAAGATAAAAAATTATGGAAGAATTGGAGGAAGACTGCTGGAGTGGATGGAGGATCATCTGGATGATAGAGAGATGAGAACTGTAATACAAGACCAAAATTCATCTTGGCTGAAAATAACTAGTGGTGTCCCACAGGGGTCAGTGTTGGACCAATAATGTTTTTAATATATGTAAATGACATAAATGAAGAAATAGACAGGTACATGAACTTATTTGTGGATGATCCTCAGCTGATGAGAAGGATGGAAAATGTAAATGACTGTATGATACTGCAAGATGATTTAAATAGGATAAATAGATGGAGTAAATCTTGGCAAATGGAATTCATTTTAAGTAAATGTAAAGTAGTGGAGTTTGGTAAGAGTAAAAAAAGAATCTAATATCATTATGAGATAAAAGGTGTGGAGTTAAAGAAATCAAAAGAAGAAATGGATTTGGGAGTAACAGTTACTGAAAATTTGACTACAGACAGACATATTCATAAAATTCCTGGAGAGATGATGAATTTGTTAAAAAAAGTAAGAATGGCATTCTCATTATTGGATGAAGGAATGATAAAAAGTTGTTGATTTTCATGATAAGACCAAGATTGGAATATGCAGCAGTAGTGTGGTCTCCTCATACAAGGAAGAATATTATAAAATTGGAAAGAGTACACAGAGCAGTCACTAAGATGGTTTCAAAGTTGAGTAATTTGACCTATGAAGAGTGATTAAGGATGTTGGAAATTCCTATCCTTGAAAATAGGAGAGAGAGAGATTTAATAAACATCTATAGAAGGATAAATGGTATGGAAAATGTGGACAAAGAATTTTTATAAATTTAAACACAGAGAAAGGGGACACAGTATGAAGTTGAAGAAAGTTAACTGTAGAAGAGACATCAAAAAGTATAGTTTTCCTCACAAAAGTGTGAACAAATGGAATGAACTCAGTGAAGACGTTGTCAATGCTGAAACTGTCCATGCCTTTAAGACCAAACTGGATAGATATAGGGATGGAATACTATGAGATTACTCCCCTCCCATAAACCACAACTAGGTAAATGATCTAATAAAAGAAACAAAGGCAAAAAACGAGAACAGAACAGAAGAAGAGAAAAAAAAGTTCTATTGGAAGGTAAAAGATGAGAGGCTCAGGAAGTGGTATCTGGCAAAAGAAGAATAGAAAATGTAAATAATGTATGGAAAAATAAAAAGTGGAGTGGTATATACAAATATAATTGGTTTAATATCAACATTGTGAGAATTGAATAATTATATTAAGATAAAGCAGCCCGACATCATGGGTATTACTGAAGTTAAACTAAATGAGACAACAGAAAATATAAGAATTATAATAGTAATTATAATGTGTGGATAAAACATAGAAATAATAAGAAAGGGGGAGGAGTCATGTTACAAAGAAGAGTATAACAGTAGAAGAGGTTGAAATAGGAGAAGGAATGGCAGAAGTAATTAGAATTCAAGCAAAAAAGGAAAGGAGAAGGAAGAAGAGATTTTGCAGTGGCTTATGTACTCCCAAAGACGAATGCATGGACACCAGAGGATCATAAATTATTTTTAAGAGATACTAGTAACTGTTTGGAGAGAATACTGGCAGAATAATAATATAACACTTATGGGTGACTTTAATTGCAAGGAGGTATGTTGGGAAGAGTGGACCACGGACGGGGGAGAAGAGTCATAGGGATATATGCTTCTAAATTTAATAATGACAAATACTATGACCTAATGGATTGGAGAAAATACAAGATTTGAGGGTAATGAAGAGGCATCAAGGCTAGACTTGTTGTTTACAAAGGAAATAGACATCATTGAAGGAATAAATTATCAGTGCCCACTAGGTAAAAGTGACCATCTGTTAATTGAATTCAGTATAGGCAGTGTTCCAATAGAAAATTTGAATTAAATTTACAAGAATGGGAGATATAATTACAGGAAAGCAGATTTTATCAGGTTGAGGGAATATTTTGCAGAGGCTAAATGGGAACAACTGTTCACAGCAAGCAGTACGTAGGAAAAGTGGGACATATTCATGAAAATTTATAATGAAAGGATCAGTAGATATGTACCGAAGATCAAAACGAAGTGAAAAAGAAAAAAGACTGGTTTAATACGAGATGTATAACAGCAAGAAAAGAAAAAGAAGCAGCATGGAATAGATGGAGAAAAAAAGGAGGAAGTGAGAAATGGGAAGATTTCAAGAAAGTAAGAAATGAATATATCAGAATCCTGAGAGATGAAGAAAGGAATTATGAGAAAGATATAGTTAACAAATGTAAAGATGAGCCGAAGTTATTCTTCAGATATGTGAATGGGAAGATGAAAAACAGGCAAACAATAGATAAATTAATGAAAGATGACATTACATATGAAGGTACACAGTTATAAGCGGAATTAATGAATAATTGCTTCCAGTCAGTATTTACCAAAGAAAGCAAATTTGAAGGAGAAAGAGCATGGTACAGAGACAATGTGATGAGAGAGATACAGGTTGACATGAGTGAAATTAAGAAGATTATGAAAGATTTGGATATAAGTAAGGCTCAAGGACCAGATGGAGTGTCCAACTGGATACTTAAGGAATGTTGTGAACAACTGGCAGAAGGTATACACAGTACCATAGTATGTTCTTTTAAGGAAGGAAAAATTTCTGTAGACTGGAAGAGAGCCAATATTATGCCCATTTTTAAAGAAAGTAATAAAGATCCATTGAATTACAGACCAGTGTAGCAGAAAGAATAGTTTAAAACGGATGGAATATTTAGAAGAAACACATACATTGACTGACAGACAATTTGGTTTCAGAAGTGGAAGATCTTGTGTCATGAATTTAGTAAGCTTTTATAGTAGAGCAATTGATATAATTCAAGAGAGAGAGGATTGGGCAGACTGTGTTTATTTAGACCTAAAAAGCATTTGATAAGGTACCACACCAGAGACTGCTGTGGAAAATTCAAAATATAGGGAGTTTGCAAGAAAACACACTGAATTGGATTACAGACTTCTTGAGGGATAGAGAAATAAGAACAGTAATAAAGGGAGAAAAATCAGAATGGTGTAGAGTTACAAGTGGAGTACCACAGGGGACAGTCTTAGCCCCCGTAATGTTTCTTATGTATGTCAGTGATATGGTGGATGAGGTTGACAGTTACATAAGTCTGTTTTCAGATGATGCAAAATTATTGAAAAGAGTGGAAAACAATATGGATTGCGAAATATTACAGAAAGACCTAAATAAGATATATAAATGGAGTAAGAAATGGGAAATGGAATTGAATGCAAATAAATGCTAGGTGATGGAATTAGGAAAAAGCAAAAGAAGATTGACAAGTTCCTACACCATGGGAGAAGTGGAAATTAAGAAACCAAAGAAGAAAAAGACTTGGGAATTACAGTAAGTGATAATTTATCACCAAAAAACATGTAAACAAAATAGTTGTGGAAACCTATGAATTTCTAAGAATGATGAAAGGGGCATTTGCTTACATGGATGAAGAGATGATGAAAAAGTTGATGGAATATGTGATTCGACCAAAACTGGAATATGCCACAATTGTTTGGTCACCCCATAATAAAAAGGAAATAAGGAAAATATAAAGGATCCACAGAGCTGCAACCAAATTGGTACCAGGTTTGAGAGATTTAACCTTTGAAGAAAGATTAAGGAAACTGAAGCTTCCATCATTACAAGAGAGAAGAGAAAGAGGAGACCTGATTGCTATATACAGAGCTTTAAAGGGTAAGGATCAAGTTGACAAAGAAGACTCATTTGTGTGCGACTCAAGAGATACAAGAGGACATGGAGTGAAATTAAAGAAAACAGCAAGTAGAAGAAATGTCAAGAAATATGGTTTCCCAAATAGAAGCATAGAAATATGGAACAACTTAGATGAAACAGTGGTACAAGCAAAAAATATTCATGAATTTAAAGTTAAGCTGGATGCTTATAGATATGGAGACAGGACAGCATGAGCATAGCTCTTTTCCTGTAAAACACAACTAGGTAAATACAACTAGGTAAATACACACACTCTCTCTCTCTCTCTCTCTCTCTCTCTCTCTCTCTCTCTCTCTCTCTCTCTCTCTCTCTCTCTCTCTCTCTCTCTCTCACACACACACACACACACACACACACACACACACACACACACACACACACACACACACACACACACACACACACAGGATTTTAGATATGATGATACTTTACAGCCACAGCACTGCATCATACAAGATGTGAGGACAAAATACACACACTTTTAGGGATTTTGGTGAAACTTTCACTGTTACCTTAGACATATCAAAAGCTTTTGATAGAGTCTGGCACAAAGCATTGATTTCCAAACTACCCTCTTTCTGTTTCTATCTTTCTCTCTAACTTCATATTAAGTTTCCTCTCTGACCGTTCTATTGCTGCTATCATAGACAGTAACTGTTCTTCTCTAATGTCTATTAACAGTAATGTTCAGTGCCTCAAAAACTCAATTCCTCCATCTATCAGTTCATCACAACCTTCCAGACAACTATCCCCAATTCTTCAATGATATTCAACTGTCCCATCCTCTTCTACATTGAACACCCTTGGTCTGTCCTTTACTTATAATCTAAACTGGAAACCTCACATCTCATCTCTAGCTAAAGCAGCTTCTATGAAGTTAGGCATTCTGTGATAATCTAAACTGGAAACTTCACATATCATCTCTAGCTAAAGCAGCTTCTATGAAGTTAGATGTTTTGTGTCATCTCTACCTGTTTTTCTAACCCCCCCCACCCTCCGGCTGCTAACTTAGTACAGGGGCCTTATTTGTTCATATATGGAGTATGCTGCACATGTATACCACTCTGCCAGACAGGGTGGAATCAGAAGCTTTTCATTTTATCAACTCTTCTCTAACTGACTGTCTTTAGCCTCTTTCTCATTGCCACAGTATTGCATCTCTTGCTATCTTCTACTGGTATTTTCATGTTAACTGCTCTTCTGATTTCCTAACTACATGCCTCCCCTCCTTCTGTGGCTTCACTGCACAAGACTTTCTTCTTTCTCTCACCCTCATTCTGTCCACCTCTCTAATGCAAGAGTTAACCAGTAATCTCAATCATTCATTCTTTTCTCTGGGAAACTCTGGAACTCCCTGCCTGCTTTTATATTTCCTCCTTCCTGTAACTTCAACTCTTTGAAGAGGGAGGTTTCAAGACACTTATTTTTTTCAAATTTTCTATTTGACATCTCTTTGGGATTGGCACTAAATGGGCCTTTCTTTGTTGCCTTTGGCCAGTATCCCTCAAATAAAAAAAGAAAACACACACGCCCTACAATTTTCTTCAACTAAATTTTATGATGAAACATGGTAAAAATTTTTTCCACAAAACATTCTTATAAAATAAGGGTGTATCTTATGCAGAGGTGTGTCTAACAAGCTGGAAAATATGGTATATGAAAACATTCATTCCTGACTTCTCAAAATATTCTTTTTTACTGTTAGTGACAAGTGTTACATATACAAAACAAAATTGAAGGCTGTAATGTGGCTCAAAAATAAAATTGTACATTTATGTACTTAACACTTCCCTTAGAGGTACTAAACACTTCCCTTAGAGGTACATATATATACATACTAAACACTGTATGGGTTAACTAAACTGTCCTACACTCTCCTCGACCTGGTTGGGCACTAATATCAGATAATTCCTACATGTGTGAAATTCCACTCAGTAACGACACTAGGACAAAACTTTGGTTCTTGAACTTAATTCATTCCTGAATGTTGTTCAGAATCTGAGATGTTCGAAAACCAAAACTATTTTCCCTTAGAAATCAATGTAAAATGGATTAATCCGTTCCCAGACACCAGTCTACACTGTCTTAGCAACTTATGATAGATGCTCCCACAGCCAAGATGGCTGCTTCACAACATCTCCAGCTCACTAATTATTTAGAAAGGATGTACTGAATGAACTTAGTGACACAGAACTCATCAGAAAATACTGTTTAGATGGATCTAGTGAGGGAAGCTGTACAGAGGGACACAGAGAGGAGCAACTCACTTACTGCCAAAATGAAGTTGATCATAACACTTAGTCATCTTGCTGCTGGGAAAAGCTACTGGAAAACTGCAGTTGCACAGTAGTGATGGCATTGGGCATCATTGAGAGAGCCACGGGTAGCTTGTGATTATTCCTGAGTGCTGAAAACTGTTTGCATCAATGCTTTTCAACAAAATCACTTTTACCTTATTTTAAAGAATGAATTACTGTCCTACACTTTGTATCTCTTCTCCAAATATACAAAAATGAAGTAAATATACATAAAAACTATAAAATAGTAATAAACGGCAGCTTTTGCTATGTCTTTTAATATTTGAAATCAAGTAACTTTGTTCTAGAACCGAATTGTGCTGCCACAATCAAAGTAATAAAAGTTCAAAATTTTGTTTGAAAACCAATTTGTTCAAAAAGGGAGACGTTTGGTAACAGAGATTCCACTGTACAAGGAAGAGAGTGTTGTGGAGTGGGAGATTTTCAGGGAAGACTAACACAAATTATATTATTGCCTCATCCCAAAACTGTTATACAATACCTCATTCTGAAATACACTGAAATTGTGCAGTAAAATAGCACCACATCATTAGTTATATCCAGTTCAACCCTTTCAGTTCCTGAAGCAAGTGATTTTAAGCTATGTTTACCTTTACAAAGGGTGTCACCATGCACTGCCTTGAATACTTCCCTCATTATTTGCAAATGAGAAAAGAAAGTCTCTGAAGGGAGATTCAGTTGATCTCTATCAACTAATTTTCTTCATGTCTTTCTGTGTGTGTTACATCTGCTTGCCTTTTTGCCCTAAATGAGAGTATTTCAAATTTTTTTTTTTTTATACTAATTAGCTGCCTATATAGCAAAGTGATTGTTCCTCTATCATTGTATCAGCCTTGTATTTCTTGATATTCATGCATTCTGTCAGGCATACAATCTTGTTTTTTTTTTTTTTTAATATAAAATTCCAAGTCCTTGAACATAACACTTGTAAGACACATCTCCACTGCCAGATTACATTTATCATAACTTATCTGACTGTGCTGGTAAACTTGACTTCACATACAGTCATGGCACCCATCTTTACTTTCTTAGGGAACCTTGTCTTTTTGTAGATGTCCAACACTTCAGGAAGTAAACACCTCATGCAGGGAAACCACAGAACACCTGAGTTTTGATCTCTAAAATTTCTGATCGGGACAGAGCAAACTTAGTAATGTTCAATGCCCCAAAAACTCAATTCCTCCATCTATCAACTTGACACAATCTTCCAGGTAACTATCCCCTCTTCTTCAGTGATGCTCAACTGTCCTCTTCTACACTAAACATCCTCAGTCTGTCCTTTTCTTATAATCCAAACTGAAAACTTCACATCTCATCTTTAGTTAAAACAGCTTCTCTGAGTTGTTTCTGCTAGTTTTTCTCATTCCCCCAAGCTCTTACAGAGGTCTTATCTGTTCATGTATGAAGTATGCTTCACATGTATTAGGGGTTCCATGCATACCACTACTTTAGGGTAGAATCAAAAGTTTTTTGTCTTATCAACCTCTCTTTTCTAACTGACTGTCTTCAGCCTCTTTTGTATCACTTCAGTGTTGCATCTCTTACTATCTTCTATCACTATTTTCACGCTAACTGTTCTTCTGATCTTGCTAACTGGATGCCTTCCCTCCTCCCATGGTCTCACTACACAAGGCTTTCTTCTTTCCCACTTCCCTATTCTGTCAACCTGGTGCTGCTTGTGGTTCCTTCCATTTGCCAAGAGTCATCTCATGTGTACCCACTTTGCCTGTGCCATGTCATGCCAGTTTTTTTGTTGAGGCAGATGTCAGCGATTTCTCTGGTTTCTCTCAAGGAAACACCAGTGTGTTTTGTTTTGATGACATGGTGTGCAGCTTGTCTTTGAAATTTAGGAGTGTACTTACCAAATGGGGGAGCAGTGTAGAAGGCAATACGAGTATTATCTTGGCTGAACATGATTTGTAGCTACATTCATCACCCAAAAAGATGACAAAATTCTCAGTTGGTGTCAGCATCTTTGCACCATTCAGCTAGTTTGATCCAGTTTCATGGAAGAGCAGATCATTGACTTGGCAACTCAATGCAGAGGGTGGCCTTGGGTACACTCACACATTAATGGTTTTAGTATAGATTTTACAGTTAACTGATAAGGAGATGTTGTATGTGGATTACTGACTTGACTTCTGCAAGTTGTTGTTACATGTCTTTTCATTTCACCTACCAGTGGCCACTAAATTGGCCATTACTTGTGACAAAATATATCTCAGCTCTCAATTTGAGTTGCCAAGTCAGATATTATTAGTGGTCTGCTCTTTCATGCAATCAGATCAAACTACTTGAATGATGTGTGGATACTGCCACCAATTGAGAATGTTGTCATCTTTTTTGGGACTGCCTGTATACATTGTGGTGTTAGTTTATCTTGTTATTATAAACTTAAGGATATCATTAATCTATTCAAGTGGTAGTAGTTGTATATTTGTGAGAGATAATTTTCTGTTAATGGATTTTTTATTTCTTTAGCAGTAATAGATGTTAATATTCATGAACCTTATTTGCAGGGACAATATATTTGCTGGCTTGCAGATCAAACTACAAAAACTGGAAGATGTACCTGCACCAAGTCATGTGGAAAGTGACAACATGAGTGTTACTTCAGTGAGTCAGCAAAGCTGGTCAGGGACCAAGGCTGATAAGAGGAAAAAGAGACATCAAGAACTTTTGGAAAGTAAGATATAATGAAAGTGCTATCATACTACAGTAAAAGTCTATCCATTTACTCAGTGATCCAATTATGTATAGTATCTTAAATATTTTTTAAAGTAATATTCAGTTGTTTGGTATCTGATTATCCACTGCAAGGCTAGTCTTCTGCAGTCCAAAGTAATGGACTTTTACTGTATGTAGCCTCCAATCAAATTCTGAGGTGGGCAGAGATATTTTGGGCATGTTTCCTTTCATACTGTAGCCCCTTCGCATAGCAGAGAATAAGTATAGGAATTAAGTTGAGAAGTTCTGACCTTGCAACCTAGGAGGAAAAGACTAGGACTTCTGTTCTCCAATGAGTGTGTCATCTAAAGTCCCTTTCAGGTGATGCCACTAGTGGCTACCACTATTTTTCATATGTTGTTTTCCCCCTCTATCACAGGCATCTGGTCTCCTCAAAATCTGGTGTAACACTGAAAAATTATGGATTTTGATGACAGTGGCATCACTTGGTGGCTTCATGTGAAATGTCCCACTTGAAACAATGCCCAGCAGTAAGTGGCAGCCACTGCAAGTAACACCATTGATTGTGAGGGCACGCCACAGTCAGTGTTGTGGTAGCCTTGTATAAAAGGTTCTGTTTCAAACTGTTGGAGATAATTAGTTGTAGACACTGGTGATTTTGTGTGAAAGGGGCCTTTAAAGGAGCAGATAGTCATCTGTCATTGTCATGCCTTCCTTTGTGTGTGTGTGTGTGTGTGTGTGTGTGTGTGTGTGTGTTAACACTCATGATTTTTTTTTTTTTCCCACATAAAAGGGTACTGGCATTGGCAGCAAAAAAGTTATATAAATAAAATCCCCTTTAAAGTGTTGTCCCTGAGAAGAAGGGCCAAAAATGTTATTTAAAGTTGGAGAAATGTCTTGAGAAATAGGTCATAGGAAGGGAGAAATACAGAAGGCAGGAAGTTCCACCTTCAGTGAAGTTAGGCATTCTGAGTCATCTCTGCCAGCTTTTCTCTCCCTCCAGTTGCTAACTCTTATATACTTCACATGTATGGGGCTTCCACTCACACTGCTCTTCTGTATAGGATGGAATCATAAGCATTATGTCTTATCAGTTCCTTTCCTCTAAAACGATTGTCTTAAGCCTCTTTCTGATCACCGCAATGTTTTAAGCCTCTCTCTCATCACCGCAGTGTTGCATCTGTTGCTGTTTTCTTCCTCTATTGTCATGCTGACCACTCTTCTTGTAGCCACCAATGATGGCTAGTTGGGTTAACTAAGGCCGCCCATTCATACTTGCTTCCTTTATTATGGAAGAGGTGAAGAACCTGTCAATAGTACAGTAATACAGGTCAGTTATGCATTAACATATTGGCTTTTCTCATTTGTAAAGATATTACTTTTGTCACTTACATATAATGTTTATCTTCTGGGGTATGTAATTACTTACACTACAACATATATATAATTAACAAATATATAATTAATGTTGCTTCCACTGTTATCACTGCACTGGTCTTTCTGATGATCCTTTCTCACTGGTTGTGTATGGAGGCATCACAGGACATTGTTATTTTCATCTCATGCCCCTGTTGACTCACACTGGCATATTTATGTTGAGGGACCCCAGGTGACCCAGCTTACCCCAACAGTACCCCAGGTGGACAGCTTATTGCTAGGGCTTATAATAATAATAATAATAATAATAATAATAATAATAATAATAATATCAGGTTTATTTATCAAGAGGCAGCAGACAATACAGTGATAGTTGCTGAAGGGGTCTTGATTTACATGGAAATAAAAGTTAAAAACAATACATATATACTAGGTTAAAATATTTAAACTATTAAAATCAACTTAAAGTAAAAAGTTTACCAGGGTAAAACACTTTAGAGAAAGAATATAGTGTCCATGTATTTTTGTGCCAGTTATGTCTACTTGTTGGCCAGGCGAATCACATAGGGGATGGTGGAGTTCCTGTACCTTTCTGTGCAGCACCTGACAGGCGGTAACCTGGCATTGTGCCTGGTCTGATACCGTGATGGTGCTCGCTGGGGGAGAAGCTGCAAGTGGTCATTTTCTTTCATTTTCTCCCCAAAACTGAGGGTAAGTTGACCTCTCCTGTCCTCCAGGGAAGGCAGGCCGAATGTGGTAAGCGTGGCTGTGTAGCTGTTGTAGCTGCCTCCGAGGATGATACGACACACCCGCTTCTGCACACGTTCCAGGGTGGTTCGTTGTGCGGTTGTAAGGCTGGAATGCCACACCGGGCACGCGTACTCCAGCACGGGTCATATGCGCTGGCAGTATAGCTGCACTAGTTGTTGCTGTGTTGCTCCAAACGATCTCGCTTTGAATAGCATGAAGAATAGCTTGGAAGCCTTCTTGACAATGTGGTCGACGTGGTCTTGCCAGGTCAAGTTGGAGTTCATGACTAGTCCGACTACTTTGGCTATGTCGATGCAGGGGATGGGGTTGGCGTCGAGATGCACATCTGGAAATGCCACACCCTGCTGCAAGAGGTTGATATTTATCAGTTGACATTTATTTGGGTTGGGTATTAATTTGAGTTGTTGGCACTGTTCATTATGGGCTTATATGAGTGAGGATGAGTCACTATAACTTACTTGCACTAATGCAAGTACACTTCTGATCTTGCTAACTGCATGACTTCCCTCTTCCTGCAGCTTCACTGCATTAAACTATTTTCTTTCACCCCTATTTTGTCCATCTCTAATGCAAGAGTTTATTTTTAGCCTCTGCATTTTGTATTGAACATTCTTTACCCTTTCTACATCTTGCTCTTTTGTTATGTCTTGTAGTATTTGAAATCAAGTAACTTTGTTCAAAACCGAAGTATGGTATGGCAACCAAAGCAATTACGAGTTAAATTAAAAAAAAAAAACAAGTTGTTTGGAGGGTGATATTAGGTATGCAAGATTCCACTGCATATATATATATATATATATATATATATATATATATATATATATATATATATATATATATATATATATATATATATATATATATATATATATATATATATATATATATTGTTGTATATTGTTGTGGGGCTGGGGTTGCATTGGCAATGCTGTGATTGAGTAGTGAAGATAGAGTGCACCACTGATGTTAAGGAATGAGTGTGGTGACCTTGAAATCAAGCAGTTGCAGGAGAGGTGATTGGTTGTGAGAGATGTAGTGTGCTGGCCAATCATGGGAGACCAAAACTGATATAAGTTGTGCTGGCAGCCCTGTAAGGGCAGAAATTGCCCGTTTCTCCCAGACGCTGCCCCCATGGTGAACAGAGACAGAAGAGGTACTTGTTTCTCCCAGATGCAACTACTGTGCTGATCAGAGACAGAGAAAGTGTCTGTCTCTTCCAGACACCACCTCTGTGCTGACCAGAAACAGAGAAAATACCGGCTTCTTGACCATGCCCCTCCCATGCTGTTCCACCCCCGAGACTCACTGTGAGATTACACGCACTGCTGTTGCCTGGAACAGTGGCTGCCAGAGACTGAGGTGTGTGCGAGTCTCTGTGCTTCCTGACAATACATAACGTATTTCCTGCTATATATGATGCACTTTTTTCTCCCCCCATTAAAAATTTTCAAAAATCACCCTGTGTCTTACACCTTGATGGTGAGATTTGGGTAGGCCTATGGGTTATGGTTATTAGTACTAGAGTAACACCTAAGCACCACCGTTTGACCCCAGAATTACTATAAACTCCAGAACTTCTATAAACCTAAATAATGCTAAAACATAAAAGCCAATTGCTGTAACTCTGAAACACAGTGGTAATAAAATTTGTGGTAAATTTATTAAGGTAAAGAATAGCTTTACGCTGAAGTCATAGCCATAATCTGTATGAAGAAAGTGGCCTTAACTGGTTACACTTTGTGCCCTTACCATGAAACACAGCTGCGTGCGCAACCTTAACATGCGCAGGGAGTGTTCTGTTTATCATTTCAAGTTGACAGCTGCTCGGAGTAGGGGCACTGTAACTCTTCAGCCAATAGTAGAACATTTTGGAAACAGAAAGGCAGAAAGCATCATAGTCACAACTGTTCAGCAATAGTTATGATCACTGATAAACTGATATGATATTTTCTGCTCTGAGCTGCAACTTGGACCAAATCCTGATTGAGGGGTGGGCTATGAAGTTCAGGGAAAAGTGGGGCTCATTTTATTTTTTTCTAAATATTCTCTGCCAAATTATAGGTGTGTCATATACTCTGGTGCGTCTTATATGGCGTATGAAATGTGGTTTATATATATATATATATATATATATATATATATATATATATATATATATATATATATATATATATATATATATATATATATATATATACAGTGGAACTTCAGTTTTTGAACGCAATTAATTCCTGAATGCTGTTCGAAATCCGAAATGTTCAGAAGCCGAAACTATTTTCCCTAAAGGAATCAATGTAAAATAGATTAATCTGTTCCTAGACACCTGTCCACTATGTCTTGGCAAGTAATGACTGATGCATCTACTGCTAAAATGGCTGCTCCACAACATCTCCAGCTTAGAAATCGTTTATCCAGAGGGGATGTATTGAATGAACTTAGTGACACAGAACTCGTCAGAATTTATTGTTTAGACTGTGCAGGTATTCTCTTTGTCACTGATTAAATGAGTGAATCCTTACAAAGTGACACAGAGAGGACCAACCCATTCACTATCAAAATGAGGGTTACTCCTGAGTTCTGAACCTTATTTGTTTACATCGAGGTTCTACAATGGGATCACATTTTAATTTATTTCATTCAAAGATTAAATTACTGTCTTACCCACTGTGTCTCCCTTCCAAATATATAAAAACAAAGGAAATATTTATAGAAACTATTAATTATGGCAGCTTTTGCTACGTCTTTTAGTATTTGAAATCAGGTAACTGTTTGAAAACTGAATTATGGTATGGCAACCAAGGCAATTTTGAGTAAAAAATTTTGTTTGAAAACTGATATGTTCAGAAAGGGAGGGATTCAGTAACCAAGGTTCCACTGTGTATACATATATATCTATATACATACTGTAGAGTACACAACAATGCACAGTCATTATAACATACAGCTGCAATAATGTACTGAAATTTGAATCAGTTTTTAGACGGAATAATGAAACAAAACTGGCATAAAGAACTTGTCACTGGTGTGATCACTGTAATCTTAATAAAAATTTAATCAGAATAATGAACTAAAACTAGCAAGATAAACTTGCCATTCATGCAGGCACTGAAATTTTAATAAAAATTTAATAGGAATAACAGTATATACTTTGCAAGATTAACTCACCAAATGTGTGAACCTCTGCTCACCTATCCAGCTCCTGTCCCTTCCTCATTTTTTTTTTTTTCCTTTCCTCTCCCTTCTTTCATTGTGTCTCATACTTCTCTCCCTGTCACCTCCCCTTCCTCTTATCTGTCAGAAATAAGGGACAAGGGAGTGACTCTCTCTCTCTCTCTCTCTCTCTCTCTCTCTCTCTCTCTCTCTCTCTCTCTCTCTCTCTCTCTCTCTCTCTCTCTCTCTCTCTCTCTCTCTCTCTCTCTCTCTCTCTCTCTCTCTCTCTCTCTCTCATTTTCTTCACTGACATACAAAAATTTAATCTATCATTTGCTAACTATTTCCTATAAGGCTTTGATTGCATAGATTGTACACAAAAAATTATTACTTAATTCCACGTGGTGCCACTGGAGTAAATAGTGAGCCGGGAAGGAAAGGAAGGAGGCGGAGGACCACTCAGGCAAGCAGCTCCCACAACACACAACTTACACATTAATTTCTTGCAAAATAAAGCAAAACACAACATATGTGTATAGAGTATTTTTAACTTAGAATTACTTGAACTATCATATTCTGAAGTAAATATCTTAACCACTTTGCTCCAGATGCTTAAAAAATGTGTGTTGCTCATATATGGTATAAGCACGCGAGCGGTAACTTATCTAATTTCTAATACTATGATTTCTCTCTCTCTCTCTCTCTCTCTCTCTCTCTCTCTCTCTCTCTCTCTCTCTCTCTCTCTCTCTCTCTCTCTCTCTCTCTCTCTCTCTCTCTCTCTCTCTCTCTCTCTCTATCCACACACACACACACACACACACACACACACACACACACACACACACACACACACACACACACACACACACACACAAGTGGAAAGAAAAGAAATTAAAAGACTACTGGAAGAGCTAGTTACTAGGAAGGCGATGGGACCAGACGAAGTAAATGGATGGATATTGAAAGAATGTAGAGAGGAATTGGAAGAACCAACATGGGAGATAATTAACAGTTCTTTGAAGGAGGGAAAAGTACCAAAGGAATGGAAGAGAGCAAATATAGTACTGTTATACAAAGGAGGTAATAAAATGGAACCACTGAATTACAGACCAGTCTCACTCACGAGTATTGTAAGTAAACTCTGTGAAATAGTCATTAAAAACAGATGGGTGCAATATCTTGAACAAGAAAATATAATAACAGAAAAACAATTCGGTTTCAGGAAAGAGAGATCTTGCGTAACAAACTTACTGAGCTTTTATACAAGAGTAATAGATAAACTACAAGAGAGAGATGGTTGGGTTGATGCAGTCTATTTAGATCTGAAAAAAGCTTTTGATACAGTTCCACATAAAAGTCTCGTATGGAAACTGGAACATCAAGGAGGGCTAAAAGGAAAAATACTTAAGTGGATGAAGGATTATCTCCAAGGTAGGGAAATGAGCACAGTAATCAGAGATAATAAATCAAGTTGGTGCGAAGTAACAAGCGGAGTACCACAAGGGTCTGTGTTGGCACCTATAATGTTTCAGGTCTATATAAATTATATGACTGTGGGTTTAAATAGCTACATTAACATGTTTGCAGATGATGCAAAATTGATGAATGATGAGGATTGTGAGGAACTACAGAGGGATATTGATAGAATTTATGAATGGAGTAAACGATGGAAATTAGAATTCAATATAAAAAAGTGCCATGTAATGGAGATGGGAAGAAGTAAAAGGAGACCTTCATGGGAGTATAAGATGGGAGGAATCACAATACCAAAGAGCAAAGAAGAAAAAGACTTGGGAGTAATAATTCAAGACACGCTATCACCAGAAAACACATCAATGGAATATTTGGCTCTACATATAATTTGCTAGCAAATATCAGGGTGGCATTTAATTACCTAGACAAAGAAATGATGAAGAAAATCATAACACACATGATACGCCCCAAACTGGAATACGCAACAGTGGTATGGTCTCCACACAAGAAGAAAGATATAAGGAAATTGGAAAGAATACAAAGAACAGCTACGAAAATGATACCTGAATTGGAAGACCTAAGTTACAAGGAAAGACTGGAAGAAATTGGATTACCAACACTGCAAGAAAGAAGGGAAAGAGGAGACCTGATAACAATGTTCAAATTAGTAAATGGCATGGAGAAGATAGACAGAGATGACCTAGTTGTAAAAGTGGAGGAAGGAGATAGACGTACAAGGGGACATATGAAGAAATTAAAGAAGAGTCATTGTTTGGGAGATATTAAGAAATACAGCTTTCCGCATCGAACGGTTGAAATATGGAATAACTTAAAAGAAGAGGTGGTTGCGGCAAAGAGTGTGCACATGTTTAAAGAGAAATTGGACAAATTCGGGTATGGAGACAGGACTAATTGAGCTTTGTTCTCAGACCCTGTACTATACAACTAGGTAAATACACACACACACACACACACAGAGAGAGAGAGAGAGAGAGAGAGAGAGAGAGAGAGAGAGAGGAGGATAAGAGGGCAATGAATGAACAAAGGAATGGGGAACTTTATTCCCCCTAACATTCTCCCTTCCATGGTGGAGGGGATATAGGATGAAGAGAAGGATAGGGGAATATGGAAGATAAGAGAAGGACCATAGGGGGGAAAACTGTGATGTAAGGCTCTGCAGTGAGACTTCCTCATTCTGGATAGAGGGTGGAGCATGTGGTATAGCTCATTTACATGGCTGGTGGGAACAGGAAGGGTGGGAAGAGCAATAGAACCTTGAGGACATAATACAGAGTCTGTCAAGACAAGTCAAGCTAGGATACGGGATTGCTCAACAACAACTAAAATAGAATCCAACCATGATGCCTATGTAGGAGTTATAATATATTCCATTGGTGTTTCATGACACCTACATAGGTGTTATCATATTGAAGGGGTTATCTTGTGGGACACCTTGTATTTGCAGTGATATCTCAGATTTAGTAGTGGAAATGTGCCCATTTTGATGTAATTTTTAAAAAATTGTGCATTTTTATACTATTTTCTAGTTCCCTAGAGCCAATTAATTTTTTTCTCATAGGTTCTTGAGTCGCTATAACATACATTCACCATAACGAATGCTACATTGGAACAAATTAAGTTCATTGTTGTGTACCCTACTGTGTATATATATATATATATATATATATATATATATATATATATATATATATATATATATATATATATATATATATATATATATATATATATATACAGTGAAACCTCGGTTTTCGAACTTAATTCAAAATTTGAAATGTTTGAAAACTGAAACTAGTTTCCCCATAAGAACCAATGTAAAATAGATTGATCCATTCGCAGACACCCGTCCACCATATCTTAGCAGGTAATGACTGACACTCCTACTTCTAAGATGGCAGCTCCACAACATCTCCAGCTTGGAAATTTTTTGTCCAGAAAGGATGTACGTTCATATCTCAGTACTACGGACCTTGCTTTAAAGGATTTCAGAAGCAGCAGACAAACTGTGGAGCAGCCTACTCAATTTGAAAGTCCCATGTGCTATGGATGGAGTTGTGGCAACACTGGACATGAGCTGTGTGTTGCAGGCGGTCAGTTTGTTTACATCTGTACACGTGTAACTCATTGTTCCATGTTTTTTTTTTTTTTTACTTTTTATGTGTTGTGTTTGAATTATCATAATTTTCTATAACCATGCCTTTTGGAGGGAAAGTAAAAAGAGGCAGCCAGCGAGTGACCTTGATGCAATGCTCTCTCTCTCTCTCTCTCTCTCTCTCTCTCTCTCTCTCTCTCTCTCTCTCTCTCTCTCTCTCTCTCTCTCTCTCTCTCTCTCTCTCTCTCTCTCTCTCTCTCTCTCTCTCTCTCTCTCTCTCTCTCTCTCTCTCTCTCTCTCTCTCTCTCTTTCTCAGATAAGTTAACAAAGAGAATGGGCCAGAGAGGGTAGGAGATAGGCAGCAGCCAGTCAAGAGTTAGCTGCACATAATGTCACTGCAGAGGATGCAATTAGCCTCTGTGGGAGAAAAACTTTACCACCTTTAAAAAATATACTGTTGACTGCAGTTCAGGCAACTCTCCAGCATTTTAAGACCCAAGATGTTCATAAAATAAAGCAAGCATTTGATAATTTTGAAACATGTCATAGTTTGCGAACAGTTAGTTCATAAAATAAAATGAGTGTTCGATAGCCTTAAAGGGGTCGTCATGCCCAAATTTTGGTAAACAGAGGTTCGTTATATTGAGAGTTTACTGTATTTAATAATTCTGAAACATGCAATAATTTGTAAACAGTTAGTTCATAGAATAAAATGAGTGTTTGATAGCCTCAAAGGGATCATTATACCCAAAATACAGTAAACAGAGGTTCATTATATTGAGTTTACTGTATTCAAAAACATGTAACAAAAATATTGGGCTTGTTTTTTGGGGGGCTGGAACAGATTAATGGCATTTCATTTAATTTCAATGGGGAAAATTTATTTGATATATGAGCAAATTAGGCTACCGTATTTACTGATGTATTAGATGCACTTCTGCATAAGATGCACCTCTATTTTATAAGAATGTTTTGTGGAAAAGAAATGTTATTATGTTTCATCAAAAAGTTATGAAAAAAAAAATGTTGTGTGTGTGTGTGTGTGTGTGTGTAAGAGGGCCACAGGCCCATTTTTAATAAAAAGAAAGGCTCACTTAATGCCAGTTCCCATAAAGATGTCAGATAGAATAATAAAAAAAAAAAAAACAGGATAAGTGCCTTGAAACTTTCCTCTTGAAAGAGTTCAAGTCATAGGAAGGAGGAAATACAAAAGCAGGCAGAGAGTTCTAGACTTTAATAGAGAAAGGGATGAATGATTGAGAATGTTGGTTAACTCTTACATTAGAGAGGTGGACAGAATAAGGATGAGAGAAAGGAGAAAGTCTTGTACAGCCAGGCCACAGGAAGAGGAGAGGTTTGCAGTTAGCAAGATCAGAAGGGCAGTTAGCATGAAAATAGCAGTAGAGTCCCCATCTGGTTAGGGGACCACAAATGTCCCCAGGTCGGACTGCTCTTCTGTTATCGACTTTAAATGTCTTGACACCCCCCTCAACTTTTCTTCATTAATTTCTGCAGCATTTGTGGTCTTAGATCTAATTTTCAATTTGTAGAATACCACCTCTCCTCCACTAAACCTCATCTTCTTTTTCTCACTGAAACACAGGTGTCTGAGGCAACTGACAGTAGCCCCTTTCTGTTCCCTCCTACTTTCTCTATCCTCATTTTCAATCCAAAGCTGGATGTTGTGCTTATGTGCACAATGAATTAACCTGCTCTCATGCCCACACTCTTGAATCTTCTGAGTTTTTCACCATCTGGCTATGATGACAGAGTCTCACTCTCAAACTAAATTTATCTGTGCTGTATACCTCTCACCTAACTCATCTGACTATAGGAAATTCTTTGACTACGTAACTTCCAAAGTGGAACACATTCTGACTCTCTTCCCTTTTGCGAAGAGACTTCTTGGAGACTTCAATGTTCGCCACCAGCTTTGGCTTTGCTCTCCCTTCACTGACCATCCTGGTGAACTAGCCTTCAACTTTACTATCCTCCGTGACCTAGAGCAGTTGGTGCAACACCCTTCTCGTATCCCTGACTGTCTTGGAGACGCACCCAACATTCTTGACCTTTTCCTAACCTCTGATCCTTCTGCTTATGCTGTTGCCCTCACTTTTCTGTTGGGCTCCTCCAATCACAATCTCATATCTGTATCTTGTGTTATCACTCTGATTCCTCCTCAGGATCCCCCTAAGCAGAGGTGTTTTTGGCATTTTGCCTCTGCTAGTTGGGGGGGCCTGAGGAGTTATTTTGCAGATTTTTCTTAGAATGACTACTGCTTCCGTGTCAGAGACCCATCTCTATGTGCCGAGCACATAACAGAGGCAGTAGTGTCTGGCATGGAAGTGTACATTCTTCACTCCTTTTCTCAACCTAAATCTTCCAAACCTTGGTTTAGCACAGCTTGTTCTCGTGCTATACATGATAGAGAGGTTGCCCACAAAAGGTACTTAGGCCTTCCATCACCAGAATCTCATGTGCTTCATATTTCTGCCCAGAACCATGCCAAATCTGTTCTCCAGCTAGCCATAAAGTCCTTCATTAATAGAAAGTGTCAAAATCTTTCAGATCTAACTCCCCTCATGACTTCTGGCATCTATCCAAAAACATCTCCAATAACACTGATTCTTCTTCTTTTCCTTCTTTATTTCAACCAGATGACATCATTGCTATCATATCTATCTCTAAAGCTGAACTCTGCTAAAAACGCTACTGTGGACGATTTAGGGCTTGCTCTTCCCTCTCCTCCACCCACTGACTATTTCAGGCAACCTATTAATATTCTTCCCAATGGTGTTTTCCATGCCTTAGCTGGCCTAAACCCTCGGAAAGTTTATGGACCTGATGGGGTCCCCCTTATTTTTTTCCAAAACTGCTCTTCTGTGCCTGCACCTTGCCTAGTCAAACTCTTTCAGCTTTGTCTGTCAACATCTACCTTTCCTTCTTGCTGTAAGTTTGCCTACATTCAGCCTGTTCCTAAAAGGGTGACTGTTCTAATCCCTCAAACTACCTTGATATTGCTTTAATTTCCTGCTTATCTAAAGTTTCTTAATCTATCCTCAACAGGAAGATTCTTAAAAATCTATCACTTCACAACCTTCTATCTGATCACCAATATGGGTTTCGTCAAGGCCACTCTACTTGTGATCTGCTGGCTTTCCTTACTGAGTCTTTATCATCCTCTTTAGAGATTTTGGTGAAACTTTTGCTGTTGCCTTAGACATATCAAAAGCATTTGATAGAGTCTGGAACAAAGCTTTGATTTCCAAGCTACCCTCCTACGGCTTCTATCCTTCTCTCTGTAACTTCATCTCAAGTCTCCTTTATGACTGTTCTGTTGCTGTTGTGGTAAATGGTCACTGTTCTCCTAAATCTATTAATAGTGGTATTCCTCAGAGTTCTGTCCTGTCACCCACTCTCTTCCTATTATTCATCAATGATCTTCTAAACCAAACTTCTTGTTCTATCCACTTTTACGCTGATGATACCACCTACATTTTTCCACATCTTTTCATAGATGTCCAATCCTTCAGGAAGTAAACAGTTCACACAGGGAAACCACAGAACATCTGACTTATGATCTCTCAAAGATTTCTCATTGGGGCAGAGCAAACTTGGTATTGTTCAATGCCTCAAAAACTCAATTCCTCCATCTATCAACTCAACACAACTTCCCAGATAACTATCTCCTTTTCTTCAGTGACACTCAACTTTTCCCCTCTTCTGCATTGAACATCCTTGGTCTGTCCTTTTCTTATAGTCTAAACTGGAAACTTTACATCTCATCTTTAGCTTAAACCGCTTCTATGAAGTTAGACGTTGTGAGATGCCTCTGCCAGTTTTTCTCACCTACCCAGCTGCTAACTCTGTACAAGGGCCTTATCCATCCATCCATGTATGGAGTATACTTCACGTATCCGGGGGGTTCCACTCATACCTCTCTTTTTAGACAGGGTGGAATCAAAAGCTTTTCATCTCATCAAGTCCTCTAACTGACTGTCTTCAGCCCCTTTCTCATTGCCACAATGTTGCATCTCTAGCTATATTCTACTGGTATTTTCATGCTAGCTGCTTTCCTGATCTTGTTAACTGTATGCCTCCCCTCCTGCAGCCTCACTGCATAAGACTTTCTTCTTTCTCTCACCCCTATTTTGACCACCTCTTTAATGCAAGTGTTCACCAGTATTCTCAATCATTCATCCCTTTCTCTGGTAAACTGGAACTCGCTGCCTGCTTCTGTATTTCCACCTTCCTATGTCTTAAAAATTCCTTCAAGAGGGAAGTTTCATGATACTTATCCTTCAATTTTTGACTACCACTTCGGACCCTTTTTGGGTCCAGGCATCTCATTGGGCTTTTATTTTATTGGATTCTTGTTGCCCTTGGCTGGTGTCCCTCCTATATAAAAAAAAAAAAAAGATAGCAAGAGCTGCAACATTGCTGTGATAAGAGAAAGGCTGCAGACAGTCAGAGGAGAGGAGTTGATGAGATGAAAAGTTTTTGATTCCACCCTGTCTAAAACAGCGTGAGTGGAAGCCCTTACCCCTCATACACATGTAGCAAACATCATATGTAGACAAATAAATCTCCTGTGCAGAGATAGTGGCTGAAGTTGGGAGGGAGGGTTGAAAAAAATTCTGTCATTGAAGATGACATAGAACACATAACTTCATAGAAGCTGTTTTAACTCGAGATGAGATTCAAAATTTTCAGTTTAGATTATAAGTAAAGGACAAACCGAGGATGTTCAATGTAGAAGAGCAGGGCAGTTGTGTCATTGAATAAGAGGGGATAGATATTTGGAAGGTTATGTCAAGGTGATAGATGGAGGAATTGAGTTTCTTTGAGGCATTGAACAATACTAAGTTTGCTCTGCCCTAATCAGAAATTTTAGAGAAATCAGAAGTCAGGAGTTCTGTGGCTTCCCTACATGAGCTATTTACTTCCTGAAGGGTTGAACTTGTAGAAAAAGATTTGGAAAAATGCAGGGTGGTATCATCAGTGTAGGAGTGGGCAGGACAAGAAGTTTGGTTTAGATGATCATTGATGAGTAACAGAAAGAGAGTGGGTGCCAAAATTCCTAAAAGTGTGTGTGTTTTGTCCTTACATCTTGTGTGATTCAGCACTGTAACTGTGCAGTACTACCATCACATCTAAAACTGTGTGTGTGTGTGTGTGTGTGTGTGTGTGTGTGTGTGTGTGTGTGTGTGTGTGTGTGTGTGTGTGTGTGTATTTAACTAGTTTTACCTAGTTGTGGTTTACAGGAGGGGAGTAATCTCATAGTATCCCATCTCTATATCTATCTAGTTTGGTCTTAAAAGCACTTGACAACATCTTCACTAAATTCATTCCATTTGTTCACACTTCTGTAAGGAAAAACTATACTTTTGATGTCTTTTCTACAGTTAACTTTCTTCAACTTCTTACTGTGTCCCCTTGTACTGTGTGTGTCTAAATTTATAAAACATTCTTTGTCCACATTTTCCATACCATTTATTATCCTATAGATGTTTATTAAATCTCCCCTTTCTCTCCTATTTCAAGAGTAAGAATTTCCAACATTCTTAATCTCTCTTCATAGGTTGAATTACCCAACTCCGGAACCATCTTAGTGACTGCTCTTTGTACTCTCCAATTTTATAATATTCTTCCTTTTATAAGGAGACCACACCACTGCCACATATTCCAATCTTGGTCATATCTTGGAAATCAACAACTTTTTTATCATTCCTTCATCCAAATATGAGAATGCCATTCTTACTCTTATTAACAGATTCATCATCTCCAGTAATTTTATCAATGTGTCTGTCAGGAGTCAAATTCTCAATAACTGTTACTCTCAAATCCATTTTTTCTTTTGATTTCTTTAACTTTACACCATCCATCTCATAATGATACTGTATTCTTTTTTTATTCTTACCAAACTCCATTACTTTACATTTACTTAAATTGAATTCTTTTGCCAAGATTTACTCCATCTGTTTATCTTATTTAAATCATCTTGCAGTACCATACAGTCATTTACATTTTCTATCTTTCTCATCAGCTTAGCATCATCTGCAAATATGTTCCTATAGCTATCTATTTCTTCATTCATGTCATTTACATGTATCACAAACATTATTGGTCCCCAACACTCATCCCTGTGGAACACCACTAGTTATTTTCAGCCAAGATGAATTTTGGTCTTGTATTACAATTCTCATCTTTCTATCATCCTGATAATCTTCCATCCACTCCAACAGTCTTCCTCCAATTCTTCCATAATTTTTTTTATCTTCCATAGCAATCTTTGGTGTGGTACTTTGTCAAAAGCCTTCTTCAAGTCTAAGTAGGCACTATCCACCCATCCATCTCTCTCTTGCACAATATCAATTACCCTTGAAGAAAAGAACAATAAATTCGTGGAGCATGATTGTGTGTGTATGTGTGTTTCTCTCTCTCTCTCTCTCTCTCTCTCTCTCTCTCTCTCTCTCTCTCTCTCTCTCTCTCTCTCTCTCTCTCTCTCTCTCTCTCTCTCTCTCTCTCTCTCTCTCTCTCTCTCTCTCTCTCTCTCTCTCTCTCTCTGTGTGTGTGTGTGTGTGTGTGTGTGTGTGTGTGTTTAGTTGTATAATAAAGGGTTCGAGCAGGGCTCGTAGTGTCCTGTCTCCACATCTATATTTATCCAGCATTTCCTTAAATTTATGTACATTTGGTGCTGTAACACTCTCCTCATTTAGACCATTCCAGATATCCACAGTTCTTTGTGAAAGACTGTACTTCTTGATGCTCCTCAAACACTGACCCTTTCTAATCTTCTTTGAATGTCCTCTCGTCCATCCAGCTTCATCTTCCTCCAGCAACACAAGAACCTGCTTGTCTATCTTCTTAATGCAGTTAACTATTTTATACACTGTTATTAGATCTCCTCTTTCTCTTCTAACTTGCAAAGTTGGCAGTCCCATTTCCTTCAATCTCTCTTCATACGTTAGGTCTTTCAGCTCCAGTACCATCCTTCTTTGTCTTTCTTCATATGCAGAGACCACACCACTGCTGCATATTCTAGTCTGGGACGTAGCATAGTGGCTATAATTTTTTTCATCATAGTCTTATCCATGTAATGAAATGCCACCTTAATATTTGTTAATATCCTGTACGTTGAGCCAAATATCTCATTTATATACTGTTCTGGGGACAGGGTATCTTGAAAAAACACTCCTAGGTCTTTTTTCTCCTTGCTCTTTATTATTACTTCCTCCCCCATTTTATAGTCCCATGCAGGTCCTCTTTCACTTTTTCCTGGTTCCATCACATGGCATTTCTTAGCATTGAATTCCAATTTCCACTTCTTGCCCCACCCATAAATCTTGTCAATATCTCTTTGCAGCTCTATACAATCAACATGGCTCTTTATTACTCCTAACAATTTTGCATCATCAGCAAACAGATTAATATAACTGGTCAAATCCTCCTGCATGTCACTGATGTATATTTGGAACATAATGGATGCTAACACTGATCCCTGTGGTACTCCGCTTGTTACATTACTCCAACCTGAACAGGTGTCCCTGATCGCAGTTCTCATTTCTCTATCCTTTAAATAATCTTTCATCGATTTTAGCATTGTCCCTCTCAGACCTCCTATATGTTCCATCTTCCACAATAGTCTTTTATATGGAACTTTATCAAAAGCTTTTTTGATGTCCAAGTACACTGTATCTACTCACCCATCTCTGTTTTGTACTTCCTCTATTACTCTTGTATAGAAACTTAGTAAATTTGTCACACATGACCTACCTTTTCTGAAACCAAATTGACTATTTGTTATAACTTCTTTCTCTTCCAAATATTTCACCCACTTTTCCTTGATCACTATTTCATAGATCTTGTCCACAACACTAGTTAGTGACATTGGTCTATAATTTAGTGGCTTAGTCCTCTTTCCTCCTTTGTGTATTGGAACTATATTTGCTCTCTTCCACTCGCTTGGTACTCTTCCCTCAATCAGTGAGCTGTTAATCACATCCCAAATTGTCTCCACCACTTGTTCTCTACATTCCTTTAGTGTCCAACCTGACACTCATCAGGCCCCATTGCTTTCCTGACTGACATCCAACTTCTCTAACAATTTGCCAATTTCATGTTTTTGCATCAAGACTTCCCATAACACCCCATGCCTCATCTCCTCATTTGGTTCTGTACAATCTACTTCCACATTGAACACAGACCTGAAACTCTCATTCATAATTTCACTCATCTCATCTACTGTTTGATATATCCTTCCTTTCTTTACTATCTTGTTAATGGTCTCTCTGCTTGTCATCTTTCCATTGATATATCTGTAAAAAAGCTCGGGCTCTTCTTCACATTTCTTTACCACATCCTTTTCAAATGGTTTCTCCTCCTCTCTTATTCTAACATACTCGTTCCTTGCCTCCTTATACAGTTCTCTATTATTTTCATTTCTTTGTTTCTTCAGTTTCTTCCAAGCTATTTCCTTTCTCTTCTTAGCATCTGCACATCTGGCATTATACCAAATATGTTTGCTCCTTACTTTATACACAGGTACATACTTATGCACACCCTCATTGTACTTTTTCAGGAATATTTCATATTTCTTTTGCACTGTCCTGCCTTCCATAAGTCCCTTCCAATCAATACTTTCACAGAATTTTCTTAACTCTGTAAAATTTGTCTTTGTGTGATTTAGTGTCCCATTTTTACAAGCCTCCTTACATTGTAGCACCTCCAAATCTTGCAGTACCACTTCTAATAACACATGGTCACTTTTTCCCATTGGGCTTAAGCATTCAGTGGTTGGACAGGGCTCTGTTTTTTTTTTTTTTTTGTGTGTTTTTTTTTTGTGAATACCAGGTCTAGCATATATGGTTCCTCCTCCCCTCTGTATCTTGTAAATTCCTCCACCCATTGGTCCATTGTATTCACCATAGCTAACTGTAGCATTTCTTCACTCCATGGTCCAGCATTTCCATTAACTTCCATCTCCCAGCTTACATTTTTGCAGTTAAAGTCTCCCACTAGTAGTATTTTACTGTCCTTCCTTATCATGTCGTCTAGGCACTTCAGCAATTTCTTTTACATTTCCTTGTGATCCTCCAGCCTCCATGTATTAGTCAGTGGCACATACATTAATATGTATCCTCCTTTCTCTCCCACTGGTCCTGATTGTTATACCTATGACCTCCACCATGCCATCTCCATATTGCACTTCTACATATATGTCATCTTGAACCATTATCAGTACTCCTTCTCCTCCCTTTCCCTTTCTATCTCTCCTCCAATAATTATATCCCTCTTCCTTAAAGCTTAAGTGGACTTCCTCTTTTAACTTTGTCTCAGTTAAGCACAACACATCTGGTCTACTTTCCTTTAGGTAATCTCTCACTTACAGTACACCTGAAAGTGACCCATCTACCTTTGTATACATTACTCTTAATGTACTACTTCTCCCACCACTTGTAATTTCTCTGTCTGCTGCCATGGTTCCTTCATTTCTTGTTCTCTTTCCTGAATATACCACTTCTTAAGTCTCAGTCTCATATCTAGTACCCACCAATAAAATTTGCTCTACTCGGTCTCTGTCCTTCTCTCATTTTTTTCCTTAGCTTCATTTCTCAGATCCCTCTTTTTTCCCTTTCTTCCAATTCATATCTCTTTTTACCCAAATGTTCTTGTATTCTGAACTTTCAGCCAGCTCCCTGGTTCTCACTAGGATCTCCTCTACTGCAACTTGGGGTCTCATTCTCACTTTTAACTGTCTTTTACCTCCTTCACTATATTTTCCAATTCTATATACTTCTTCCACTTCTCGTTCCGGTCCCTGTTCCCCATCTTAGACCACAACCAACTTCTTCTCTTCCCTCTCTCTCACAGACTTAACTGGGTTTTTCTTCTCTTGCAGTAAAAAGACCATGCATTTCTTCTTACTTACTGTGTCTCTCACCTAAACCTCCTTTTCTTTAATTACCTGAATTACTGTCCTTGGTCTTTTCCTGTATTTGTTTTTAACCATTTCTGTGAAGCTAACTTTTTCA